>NW_026990980.1:0-30590 GCF_036250125.1 Pseudopipra pipra
GGGTGAGTTTAAGTGTAAACGAATGAATAAACAAACAAATGATGAAAGGAAAAAATGGGGTGAGTTTAAGTGTAAACGAATGAATAAACAAACAAATGATGAAAGGAAAAAATGGGGTGAGTTTAAGTGTAAACGAATGAATAAACAAACAAATGATGAAAGGAAAAAATGGGGTGTAACAAGTTGGATAAAAAATTTTTACAAATTGATGATGCAAATTTTATTGATTGGGAAATTAGGGAAATGGAATGTTTGTAAAATAAAAAATTTTTGTTAAAAAATTTTTTAACGAAAATTAGTGATGAATAAGGGAAAAGTCCCTAGATCATTGCAAAAATGACAAAATTTTTTGTGATTTTTTGTGATTTTTTGTGAAATTTTCAAGAAAAAATATGTCTGGCGTGCATTAATTAAACTGCAACTTGATGAGAGACGTAATTGAGAAACCAAGCCAACAGCACCTGACGGTGAATCAGTGCAACAGTATGAGACCGAGAAGCATCCTGCCTACCATATCATTAATTTACCCGCGAAAGTGAGAAAACCGCTCGCCGACCACAAGGGGTACATGTCAACCATATATGGGAGCCCCCTGGCGGAGCACTCTGAAGGGCTTATTGAGATCTACCCCAAAAAAAAAACCAAAAGTATAGAAAAGGGAAAATGCCGCGATCACGAGGTCCAAATTGGCCAAGCATCCCCAACCATTAGTAACGGAGCGCAAGTTTAGGAAAATTAAGCAAGTTATGGCCCTGACCGAGGAACCAGAGGCGACAAAGAGCAATTTATGAGAGCGGGTGTAGGGTGGTAGATGAAAGAACGCACCTGAAGCTGGGCATGATAAACATTACTAACGCCGGGTTGCTGGTTTCTCGTGAGAGGTACGATTAATAAATAACCCAGCGCCTCTTGGTCAGTACATAGAGCAAGGTTAAGTGGTGAGAGGTCCTTGAACGGTGGATTCTGGGTCTTTGGAGGTTCCTCGTGTTGTGAAGGTTTTTATGCGAAAGTTAGCGGTGTTAGGTTTTAGTCCGATTAGCGGGATTGTTCCTAGAACATGACATGTTATGAGGTTGTATGGGAATGTGCCTAGATCTGTCTATGGCCGGTTTTGGATGGTATGGGAGAAGATGTGAAGATTTGGTTGGTTTTACAATAATGGTATGCCTGAGTTTCCTGCATGGATTTTATGTCTAATGTGGTGGAGAATGCGATGCAAAGTAATACATACCATAGCGTATGGGGGGAGGGGGGGCCCCCCATGTACGTATTAATTGGGAAATTTGAGGAACTTGAATATTTTTTTGGGAACTTGAATTTTTTTGGACAACTCTAAGAAGGGGGTGATCTTCAATCTTTGGTTTACAAGACCAATGTTTTTTATAAACTATTAGAGTAGTTAGAGATTAAGTATCTTGTTTTCTAGAAGGCTGATAGTGGGGAATAGGATAAGGATGATAGTAAAGTAGGTAGCTGATGCAAGTTGCCCAATGATGATAAATGGATGTTCAACTGGTTGACTACCGATTCATGTAAGGATCAAAAGGTTAGTAACTAGGATTCAAAATAGGAGTTGGGAGATGGGTCGGAAGGTTATTGTTCGTTGCTTTGACATGTGGAGGAATGGGGCTAAAAATAGAATTAGGACGGAGGCAGCGAGAGCTAGGACTCCTCCTAATTTGTTAGGGATTGATCGTAGAATAGCATATGCAAATAGGAAGTATCATTCAGGTTTAATATGAGGAGGTGTAACTAATGGATTTGCAGGTGTAAAATTTTCTGGGTCTCCTAAAAGGTTAGGTGAGAATATAGCAAGTGTTATTAGTGGGATGAGGAGGAATAGAAGGCCTAACACGTCTTTCATTGAGAAGTAAGGGTGAAATGGGATTTTATCACAGTCTGAATGAATGCCTAGGGGGTTGTTTGAGCCTGTTTCATGTAGGAAGGTTAGGTGAATGAAAGTGAGACCTGCAATCAAGAATGGGAGAAGGAAGTGAAGGGCGAAGAATCGGGTGAGCGTAGGGTTATCAACTGAGAACCCTCCTCAGGCTCATTCTACAAGTGTTTGGCCAATATAGGGGATAGCTGAGAATAAGTTAGTAATTACTGTGGCGCCTCAGAATGATATTTGGCCTCATGGGAGAACATATCCTACGAAAGCAGTTGCTATTAAAGTTAGGAGGAGAACAACTCCTGTGTTTCAGGTTTCTTTATATAGGTAGGAACCATAGTAGAATCCTCGTCCAATGTGTAGGTAGATGCACATGAAGAAGAAGGAGGCACCGTTTGCGTGGAGGTTTCGGATCAGTCAACCGAATTGGACATTTCGACATGTATGAGCAACGGATGTGAATGCTAGAGTGATATCTGCTGTATAGTGCATTGCCAGTAAAAGGCCAGTGGTAATTTGAATTATTAGGCAGATGCCTAGGAGAGATCCGAAATTTCATCAAGCGGAAATGTTTGATGGTGTTGGGAGATCAATTAAGGAGTTATTGATTATTTTTAGAAGAGGATGATGTTTTCGTAGGTTGGGGGTCATTAATTTTTAGTTCTGTGTAAGTGAGATAATAATTAAGATAGACAGAGCGAAGGTTCCTAGGTAGGTTTTGATTAATCCGGAGTGGAAAGTAGTTAGGGTTTTAGATGTTTTGAGTTGAAGGATTGCTAGTCCTTCTGGGCCAATTTTTTTATATCAGGATAGGTCGATTAGGTGGGATGCAATGTTTTGGCCGTTGCTTAGGAGGTTGGTGGAGCTGAGGCGGTGTATGAGGGGATTAAAGTATCCTAGAGTGTTGGAGAAGTTTATAGTCATATTTTGCTTAGGAAGGGTGAGTGAATGCGTGAGTTTTGATAGTTCCAGTGCTAGAATAATACCTAATGTTGTGATAATGATGGCTGTGGTTTTTGTAAGAAGAGGCATAGTTATAGGAGGGGTTTTTGTGGGAGAAATATAAGAGGTGATTAGTAATCCAGCCATGATACTTCCGAGAGCAAGACGGGTGATTGGGTTTGTGACTGCTGGGTTGTTTTCATTAATGGGGGTAATAGAAGGAATTCGGGTGTAGTCGGTTTGTACTAGTAGGGTTATACGCAGGCTATAAGTTGCAGTAAATGATGTGGCTACAAGTGTTAGAAGGAGCGCTCAGGTGTTTAAGTAGGAGGTGTTGAGGCTTTCGATGATGAGGTCTTTTGAGTAGAACCCTGCTAGAAATGGGGTTCCTATGAGAGCTAGGTTTCCGATTGTCAGACATGAAGTGGTTGTAGGGAGTAATTTTTGTAGACCTCCTATTTTTCGGATGTCTTGTTCACCGTTGAGGCTATGGATGATAGATCCAGAGCAGAGGAAGAGTATGGCTTTGAAGAATGCGTGGGTGGAAATATGTAGAAAGGCTAGTTGGGGTAGGTTTAAGCCAATAGTAACTATTATTAGGCCTAATTGGCTGGATGTAGAGAAAGCAATAATTTTTTTGATGTCGTTTTGGGTAAGAGCGCATGTAGCGGCAAATAGTGTGGATAGGGCACCTATACAGAGGCACGCAGTTAGAGCGATTTGATTACTACATAATATGTGGTGAGTGCGAATTAATAGAAAGATTCCGGCAACTACTATTGTACTGGAATGGAGTAGAGCGGATACAGGAGTTGGTCCTTCTATAGCGGCTGGGAGTCACGGGTGGAGGCCGAATTGGGCGGATTTACCTGTGGCTGCTAAAATGAGTCCTATAAGAGGAAGTAAGGGTATTTGGTTTGGGTAAGATGGTTGTTGAATTTCTCATGTATTGATTGAAGAGGCTAATCATGCTATGCAGAGGATCAGTCCGATATCTCCGATACGATTATAAAGTACGGCTTGGAGTGCGGCGGTGTTAGCTTCTGCTCGGCCGTATCATCATCCGATTAGGAGGAAGGATATAATTCCAACTCCTTCTCAGCCAATAAATAGGAGGAATATGTTGTTGGCGATAATTAAGATTAGCATAGCAATGAGGAAAATTAAGAGGTAGAGAGAGAATTTTGTGGCATGAGGTTCTGAGGCTATGTACCATGTTGCGAATTGTAGAATAGATCATGTTACGAATAGAGCAATGGGGAAGAATATTAAGGAGTATTGGTCTATTTTAAGGTTAAAAGGGATTTTGAAGTTTGTAATGAATTTTCACTCTCAATAGAAGGTAGTGTTTTCCATATTAGAATAGATAGAGAGGATTATGGGAATTAAACTGGTCATGAAGGAAGTTTTGACAGTATATATAATGGTGGTTGGGGAGTTTTGATAGTTCTTGGATAGAAGGGGAAGAAGAATAGGAGTAGAAAGAATGGCCAAGGTTAGGAATATGGAGGTGTTGAGAATTAATGGAAAGTCCATTACTTTTACTTGGACTTGCACCAAGATGAATGGCTCCTAAGACCAGTGGATTGCTATTATCCTTTAAAAGTAAGGGGGCTGAGGTCTTAGGCTCAGATGCAAGAGTTAGCAGTTCTTGTTGGTTAAACCTCCCCTCGGCAGGCAAGAAGAGTTTAACTTCTATTTTTAGGATCACAGTCTAATGTTTGGCTTAAAACTATGCTTGCATATGGGGATTCCTGAGATTAGTTCTGGTTTTAGGATGAGGAGAAGGGAGGGTAGAATGTGGAGTGTTATAAGGAGATGTTCTCGCGTATTCGAATTTTGGGTAGTTGTGATGTAAGTTGGGGTTGGTCCTCGTTGGGTTATAAGGAGTATGTAGAGGGTGTAGGCTGCAGTCAGTAGAGTTGCGATTCCGGTTAGGATGATAGTGAATGCAGATCAATTGAAGAGAGCAATTATGATAGTTAGTTCAGCTATTAGATTAGTGGTAGGAGGAAGAGCCATGTTAGTTAGGTTAGCTAGAAGTCATCAGATTCCTATGAGAGGTAGGAGGGGTTGTAGGCCTCGTGTTAAGAGGAGGGTGCGGCTGTGTATGCGTTCATAATTTGTATTAGCTAGGCAAAATAGTATGGAAGAGGTGAGTCCATGTGAAATTATCAAGATTATCGCTCCTGAAAAAGATCAATGGGTTTGGATTATTGTTGCGGCAATGACTAGGCCTATATGGCTTACCGAGGAGTAGGCGATTAGAGATTTAAGGTCAATTTGGCGTAGGCAGATGGAGCTTGTTATTAATGCCCCTCATAGGGCTAAGGTTAGGAATGGGTAGTAGAGGTAGTCGAGCAGGGAGTTTAAGACCATTGAGATACGTATAATGCCGTACCCTCCAAGTTTGAGGAGGAGTGCGGCTAGAAGTATGGACCCTGCGATTGGTGCCTCTACGTGGGCTTTTGGGAGTCATAGGTGTAATCCATAAAGGGGGGCTTTTACTATGAAAGCGAGTAGTAGGGCTAGGCTTGATATGAGGCCTGTTCAGGAGTTTGTAAGGGATGGATGTGAAAGTTTTATTATAATGATGTGCATGGACCCTGTTTGAGTGTGAAGATAAAGGATCGCAACTAATAGGGGAAGAGAACTGACTAGGGTATAGAATAAGAGGTAGACCCCAGCACTTAAACGTTCTGGTTGGCTGCCCCATCGTGTAATTAGAATTAGAGTAGGGATTAAGGTTGCTTCGAATGCAATATAAAACAATATCAGTTCTAAGGCTGAGAAGGCCAGGATGATAAATGGTTGAGCAAGGATTATGGTTATGATAAATATATATTTTCGTGTAGGGGGCTCTTGCTGGAGGTGATTTTGGCTTGCTAACATTATAAGGGGCAGAAGTCAACAAGATAGGACTAATAAGGGGGATGAAATTTGGTCGATACCAAGTCATGGGGATAGGTTCTTGTTAGGGTGGTAGGTTGAAGAGAGTCACTGTAAGCTGGCGGTTGCGATTAAGAGGCTGTGGGAAGTGACATTAAGTCAAAGAAATTTTTGGGGTGATAGGAGGGTTATAGGGAGTAGTATGATCGTGGGGAGAATAATTTTTAGCATTGTAGAAGGTTTAGATTATGCAAATGATCTGACCCGTGAGTTCGGGTGGAAGCTACTAGAATTGCCAGGCCGGCGCCTGCTTCACAGGCTGAAAATGCTAGTATGAGAATGGGTATTAGGGAGGGGGATGTTGTTTGGGTTTGGATGGGCCACATGGATAGGGCAATGTATATGGATAGTATTATACTTTCTAAGCATAGTAGGGCGGAAATTAGGTGTATTCGGTGAAAGGCTAGTCCTAGGCTGCTTAGGGCGAAGGCAGAGTAGAAGCTTAAATGTAGAAAGGTCATTGAGAAAGTCACAGAGTGGGACTGTGGTTTGTTGAGCCGAAATCAACTGTCTTAATTAGACTAACTTTCTGTAGTTATTCTGCTCATTCTAAGCCCCCTTGTATCCATTCATAGATTAATCCGAATGCGAGGAGGAGAATAATGGCGAAGGTTCAGGTTAAAGTATTGAGGGGGGAGAGAAGTTGAGTAGCTCATGGGAGGGGTAGTAAGAGGGCGATTTCTAGGTCGAACAAGAGAAATAAGATTGCGACAAGAAAGAATCGGATTGAAAAAGGGAGACGGGCTGAGCCCAGTGGGTCAAAGCCACATTCATATGGGGATAGTTTTTCTGAATCTGGATTTATTTGAGCCAGTCAAAGGTTTAATGAAGTTAGGATAATACATAGTGATAGAGAGGTTGTAAATATAAAGAGGATTATGTTAATTGCCTTTCTCTGGTTTTGATCCAGATTTTAGAGATTGGAAGTCAATTGTAATTAATATACTAGAAAGGCAGGATCCTCATCAGTAGATTGTTATATAGAGGAATAGTCAGATAATATCAACAAAATGTCAGTATCAAGCCGCTGCTTCAAAGCCAAAGTGGTGGTTGGGTGTGAAATGGAATTTGATGAGACGGAAAAGGCAAATTAAGAGAAAGGATGACCCAATGATTACGTGAAGGCCATGGAATCCTGTGGCTACAAAGAAGGTGGATCCATAGATTCCATCAGCAATTGAGAATGGCGCTTCATAATATTCTATTGCTTGAAGTGCTGTAAAGTAGAATCCTAACAGGACAGTTATGAGTAGGGCCTGAGTAGCTTGATTTCGGTTACCTTCTGTAATGCTATGATGAGCTCATGTAACGGTAACTCCTGAAGCTAAAAGGATGGCAGTGTTTAGTAGAGGTACTTCTATTGGATTGAGGGGTTTGATTCCCATAGGGGGTCATTGCCCTCCGAGTTCTGGGGTGGGGACTAAGCTAGAGTGAAAGAATGCTCAGAAGAATCCTAGAAAGAAGAAGGCTTCGGAGGTAATGAATAGAATTATTCCGTAGCGTAAGCCTTTTTGGACTGTTAGAGTATGGTGACCTTGGAATGTGCTTTCTCGTACGATATCACGCCATCATTGAATTATTACTAAAATTATGGAAAGCAGGCCTAGGAGTAAGAGTTGCATGGAATTGTGATGGAATCATATGGCCAATCCGGAGGTAGTAAGGAGAGCGGCCGCAGCTCCGAAAATGGGTCAGGGGCTTGGGTCTACTATATGGAAGGAGTGGGCTTGGTGTGTCATTAAAGGTTAAATGTTTTCTTGTAAGTAAAGGCTTAGTAGTAGTACAAAGACATAGGCTTGGATTATTGCTACGGCTACTTCTAAAATTGTTAGGAGAAGGAGAATAGCTGTGGTTAAGAGGGATACTGCAGGTATAATGGGAAGGAGGACAGCAGTGGCTGTAGAAATGAGTTGGATAAGTAGATGTCCTGCTGTGAGGTTGGCTGTAAGGCGGACTCCTAAGGCAAGTGGACGAATGAGAAGGCTTGTTGTTTCGATTATGATAAGGGCAGGGATTAGGGGTGTTGGGGTACCTTCTGGCAAGAGGTGTCCTAGGGAAGCTGAGGGTTGGTTTCGTAGGCCTGTTAATAGTGTAGCAAGTCATAGGGGGAAGGCAAGGGCTAGGTTTATTGATAGTTGAGTAGTAGGTGTGAATGTGTAGGGTAAAAGGCCTAATAGGTTGATTATTAATAGTATGATTATGAGTGATGATAAGATTAGGGCTCATTTGTGGCCTTTTTTGTTTAATGGGGTTATCAGTTGTTTTGTAATTAGGTGGAAGAATCAGAGTTGAAGCGTTGAAAGACGATTTGTAACTCATCGGTTGCCAGGGGAGGGAAGCAAGAGAGTTGGGAACAATAGAGAGATCAGAATAAGGGGGATTCCTAGAAGTGTTGGGCTTATAAATTGGTCGAAGAAGCTTAGGTTCATGGTCAGTCTCAAGGGTAAGTTTTTATAGTGGATAATGTTTTGTTGGATGGCGAGTTGGTTGGAGTAAATAATAAAAGTTTAGGTTGAAGGATGAGGGAAAAAGTGAGTCATGAAGTAAGTATAATAAAGAGTCAGGGCGCTGGGTTTAGCTGAGGCATGTCATTAAGGAGGATGGGTAGTCCTCTTTCTCTAGCTTAAAAGGCTAGTGCTGGTTCATAGCTTCTTAATGATTAGGATGTTAGAAGTGAAGATCAGTTTTCGAAGTCTGTTAGAGGAGCTGATTCCACTACAATGGGTATGAAGCTGTGATTGGCTCCACAGATTTCTGAGCATTGGCCGTAGAAGATTCCAGGGCGGGTTGTGATGAAGGAAGTTTGATTTAGTCGTCCTGGAATTGCATCGGTTTTTACACCAAGGCTGGGCACGGCTCATGAGTGGAGGACATCATCAGCTGTGACGATAACTCGGATTGGGGATTCTATTGGGATAACAATGCGGTTATCAACTTCTAGGAGGCGGAAGTGACCAAGTGGTAGGTCTGTGGTTGGTAACATGTAAGAGTCAAAGGATAAATCTTTGAAGTCTGTGTATTCATAGGATCAATATCATTGATGACCAATGGCTTTAAGGGTAAGGTCGGGTTCGTCGATTTCGTCTATTATGTAGAGGATTTGAAGGGATGGGAGGGCTAGTATAATTAGGACGATGGCAGGTAGAATTGTTCAGACAAGTTCTACTTCTTGTGCGTCGACGGTGTTAGAGGATAGTTTTTCTATGAGTATAAGAGCTAGGAGGTATAGAACTAGGCTACAGATGGCTAGAGCAACTATTAGGGCATGATCATGAAATTCGATGAGTTCTTCTATAATAGGGGATGAAGCGTCTTGAAAACCAAGTTGAGAGTGGTTGGCCATAATGTGGAAGGTGGGATGTACTGGGTTTTCACCTGTGATTTAGTCTTGACAAGACTATGTAATTATTTTACTAACAACCCATAAGAAAGAAGCATGAGTGGTTAGATGCGGTTGGCTTGAAACCAGCTTATGAGGGTTCGATTCCTTCCTTTCTTGTACTTGAACAAAAGCTGGTTCTTCGAAGGTGTGGTAAGGGGGAGGGCAGCCGTGAATTCATTCGATGTTTGTGGAAGTAAGTTCTGGTTGTAATACTTTTCGTTTGGATGCGAAGGCTTCTCAGATAATAAATATCAGTATAATTACGGCTATCATGGAGATAAGGGAGCCAATGGAGGATAGGGAATTCCATAAGGTATAAGCATCTGGATAGTCTGAGTATCGACGTGGTATACCAGCTAAACCTAGGAAATGTTGTGGGAAGAATGTTAGGTTAACCCCAAAGAATATTACCCCGAAGTGGGCTTTAGCTCACGTAGGATGGAGGGTGTAACCAGTAAATAGTGGGAATCAATGTGTGAAGCCAGCTAAGATGGCGAATACTGCTCCCATAGACAGTACGTAGTGGAAGTGTGCAACTACGTAGTAGGTATCGTGTAAGGCAATATCTAGGGAGGAGTTAGCAAGAACGATACCTGTTAGTCCACCAATGGTGAAGAGGAAAATGAAGCCTAGGGCTCATAGTATGGGTGGGTCTCATTTAATTGTCCCACCATGTAGGGTGGCTAGTCAACTGAAAACTTTAATGCCAGTAGGAATTGCAATAATTATGGTAGCAGATGTAAAGTATGCTCGGGTATCTACGTCCATTCCAACTGTGAATATGTGGTGGGCTCATACGATGAAGCCTAGGAAACCAATAGATAATATGGCTCAGACTATGCCTATGTAGCCGAAGGGTTCTTTTTTACCAGCGTAGTAGGCTACGACGTGGGAGATAATTCCGAATCCTGGCAGAATAAGGATGTAGACTTCTGGGTGTCCAAAAAATCAAAATAAGTGTTGATATAAAATTGGGTCTCCACCTCCTGCGGGGTCGAAGAATGTAGTGTTTAGGTTTCGATCTGTTAGAAGTATTGTAATGCCAGCAGCTAGAACTGGTAGGGAGAGGAGAAGTAGTACTGCGGTGATTAGGACGGATCAAACAAATAGGGGGGTTTGGTATTGTGAAAGAGCAGGTGGTTTTATGTTAATTGCTGTAGTAATAAAGTTGATTGCTCCGAGGATAGAGGAGACACCTGCTAGGTGAAGGGAGAAAATGGCGAGGTCTACTGATGCACCAGCGTGGGCTAGGTTTCCAGCTAGGGGTGGGTATACTGTTCATCCTGTCCCGGCCCCAGCTTCAACTGTGGAAGATGCTAAAAGTAGTAAGAAGGATGGGGGAAGAAGTCAGAAGCTTATATTATTTATTCGTGGGAATGCCATGTCGGGGGCGCCAATTATTAATGGGACTAGTCAGTTACCAAACCCTCCAATTATAATAGGTATTACTATAAAGAAAATTATAACAAATGCATGTGCGGTGACGATTACATTATAGATTTGGTCATCGCCTAAAAGGGTTCCTGGTTGTCCTAGTTCTGCTCGAATGAGGAGACTTAGGGCTGTACCAATTATACCAGCTCATGCACCGAAAATAAGGTAAAGTGTGCCGATGTCTTTGTGATTGGTAGAGAATAGTCAACGGTTGATAAAAGTCATAGGTAAGATGGCTGAGTGTTGAAGCGTTAGGCTGTAGTCCTTTTTACAGAGGTTTGATTCCTCTTCTTATCGATTCTGTAGTGAAGTTCATGTTGAGTTGCAAGCTCATTGATGTGTATCAAATATACACCAGGATCTAGTAGGCAGAAGCCTGTTGGATAGGGCATTTAGCTGTTAACTAAAGTTTTATGGGATCGAGGCCCATCTGTCTAGAAAGAGATTCTAGCTTAATTAAAGCGCTTGAGTTGCATTCAGGAAATACAGGTTAATATCCTGTGAATTTTAGCAGAAACTAAGGAGAGCTGGTCCTTGTTTAAGGCTTTGAAGGCCTTCGGTTTAAGTAACCTAAGTTTCTAGGAAATAGTAAGTACTATGGGGGATAATGGTAGGAGTATGATTGACAGAGAAGTAAAGATTGTAGTTAAGGGATTAGTTGGTTTGTTAGTCTGTCATTGTTTTATGTAGTTGGTGAAGTTTGGGGGTAGTGTGATAGTTGCACAGTAGGCTAGACGTAGGTAGAAGAAAAGTCCGAGTAAAGAGAGTAGAGAAATGGCTGTGGCTGTTGCAGTTAGTTCTTGCTTAGTGAGTTCTTGAATAATTAATCATTTGGGTAGAAATCCTGTTAGGGGAGGGAGGCCTGCGAGGGAGAGGAGAGTGAGCATGAAAATTGTAGTTAATGGGGGAATTTTGGTTCATGTGGTTATTACAGTGGATAATTTTAGGGTATTGGTTGTGTTGAGAATAAGGAAGATAGCGGAAGTTGTTATGGTATAGAGATAAAAGGTAATTAAAGTTAGATTGGGGTCATAGTTGAGAATAATAGTTATTCATCCAAGGTGGGCGATGGATGAAAAGGCTAAGACTTTGCGAGTTTGAGTTTGATTTAACCCTATTCAGCCTCCTAGGGCTGCGGAGGCGATAGCTATTGAAGTTAGGAGGGTTGAGTTAAGTGATGGGGATGTTAAGTAGAATAGGGTAATTGGTGGAAATTTTATAATTGTAGCTAGTAGGAGGCATGTTGTTATGGTTGAGCCTTGAAGGACTTCTGGAAATCAGAAATGGAATGGGACTAAGCCTAGTTTGATTGAAATTGCAACTGTTGATAGTATGCATGATATAGGGTGGGTTAGTTGGGTGATGTCTCATTGACCAGAAAATCATGCGTTGATCATGCTAGCAAATAGGAGTAGTGTGGATGCGGTTGCTTGGGTCAGAAAGTATTTAGTAGAAGCTTCAATGGCTCGTGGATGGTGGGTTTTAGAGATTAAGGGAAGGATAGCTAAAGTGTTAATCTCTAAGCCAATTCATGCTGTTATTCAGTGGTTGCTTGAAATTGTGATGGAGGTTCCCAAGAGTAAGCTTGCTGTAGAGATTAATTTAGCTTGAGGATTCATTAGTAAGGGAAGGAGTTAAACCATCATTTTCGGGGTATGGGCCCGATAGCTTAATTAGCTGACCTTACTAGAAAATAATATAGAGGGAGTATAGAGGATTTTGATTCCTTTAGTGTAGGTTCGATTCCTACTTTTCTAAGTTTAGGAAATGAGAGGGTTGGTATACCTCTATGTTTACTTTATCATAGTAACCCTTTTGGATTCAGGCACATTTCCTTGGTTATCTTAGGTAGGGAGGTAGGCCTGCATATGAGATAGGGAGGCTAGTATGTCATAGGCATAAGGCTAGTGTTAGGGGTAGGAAGTTTTTTCAGAGTAAATGTATGAGTTGATCATAGCGGAATCGAGGGTAAGAGGCGCGGATTCATAAGAAGCCTGCGGACAGGAGGAGGGTTTTTGTAGCTAGAGTTAGAGGGAAGAATTCTTGAGGGAGATTGAGTGAGCTGGGGTTCAGGAATAGAATGGTTGTGAGTGCATTTATTAGTATAATATTAGCATATTCAGCTAGGAAGAATAAGGCAAATGGACCTGCAGCATATTCTACATTAAACCCTGAGACTAGTTCAGATTCTCCTTCTGTTAGGTCAAATGGGGCGCGGTTTGTTTCAGCAAGTGAGGAAATATATCATATTATTGCTAGAGGTCAGGAGGAGAAAATGAGGTAAAGAGGTTCTTGTGTAATAGCAAGGGTGTTAAGGGTATAATTACCACTTAGAATAATTACAGATAGGAGAATAATGGCTAGGGTAACCTCATAGGAAATGGTTTGTGCGACTGCTCGGAGGGCGCCAATCAGAGCATATTTTGAATTAGAGGCCCACCCTGATCATAGAATTGAGTAAACTGCTAAGCTGGAGAGGGCCAGGAGGAAAAGTATACCTAGGTTTAGGTCAGTGAGGGGAAATGGTAGGGGGAGAGGCAGTCAGATTGTAATTGCTAAGAGAAGGGCTAGGATAGGGGTAGCTATAAATAGGTAAGGGGATGAAGTTGATGGACGGATTGGTTCTTTAATGAACAGTTTTACTCCATCTGCTATAGGTTGTAATAGGCCAAATGGTCCTACAATGTTAGGTCCTTTTCGGGCTTGTATATAACTTAGAACTTTGCGTTCAACCAGGGTTAGGAATGCTACGGCGATGAGGATGGATAAAGCATAGGATAGTGATATAATGAGGTAAATCAGGACTAAGTGAGTTGCCATATGTTTTATGTGGAGCTAGGGAGAGGATTTGAACCTCTGGGTAAAGGGCTTAAGCCTTCTGCATTTGCCAAGCTCTGCCACGCTAGCGGTCCTTTTCTAGGAAGGGGTTATGGTAGGGCTCTTGGTAATTTAGTTGGGTTCATTACTGGGTGCGAAGGCGTGCCTGTAGCATAGGCCTTACTTCTTCGGTCCTTTCGTACTAGAAGGAGTTATTACATAGATAGAAACCGACCTGGATTGCTCCGGTCTGAACTCAGATCACGTAGGACTGTTAATCGTTGAACAAACGAACCCTTGGTAGCGGTTGCACCACTAGGATGTCCTGATCCAACATCGAGGTCGTAAACCTCCTTGTCGATGTGGGCTCTTGAAGGAGATTGCGCTGTTATCCCTGGGGTAGCTAGGTTCATTAATCAATAATATTGGGTCTGGCTACTATTAGCACGTTGATGAGTTGTTCTTGGTCAAGATGGGTTATCCGGTTTTTGGAGGTTAAGTTTATCTCCAAGGTCGCCCCAACCAAAAAATGCGTACCAGTAAAATCCGAGGGAGTGGGTCCTGTGGAGGAAAATTGTTGGTGGGGATGGTAGCAGGTTTTAAAGTTCCACAGGGTCTTCTTGTCTTATGAAGTTATTCCTGCTTTTGCACAGGAAGATCAATTTCACTGATTATCCGTAGGAGACAGTTAAGACCTCGTTAAGCCATTCATACAAGTCCCGATTTATGGGACAATTGATTGCGCTACCTTTGCACGGTTAGGATACCGCGGCCGTTGAACTTATTGTCACTGGGCAGGCTTCACCTTTAATACTTGACTTAGCTAAAGGCTATGTTTTTGGTAAACAGTCGGGCCTTGGTTTTGCCTAGTTCCTTTTACAGATTTAAATCGTCTTTGAGAGGCACTCCGTAGGTGGGTTAACAAGGTTTTAGATATAGGATCTTGTTAGGGTTAGAAAATATCCTGTAGTTTGTTAATAATGTTATAATGTAAGTTTGTGCCGTAGAGGGGGGGGTCCCTAGTTACTTATTTTAGCATTAATTCTCTTATTTATCATAAGTTAGCCTATTAAGGAAGAGGGAGTCATAGGAAGATTAGGATTTTTAGGTACAGAGCTTTGACGCACTCTTTAATGGTGGCTGCTTGAAGGCCCACAGTTGAGGAACAATTTAATTTATCCGCTGGAAGAGAGTGTGCTCTTTTTTAAAGGAGCTGTACCTCCTTTAAATAACCCTTAATTCATTTCATGTGGGTTGAATATAGTCCTGGGGGGGTGAATTAAGAGAGAACTAAGGTTCGTTTCATAGGCAACCAGCTATCACCCAGCTCGATTGGCTTTTCACCACTACTAACGAGTCATCCCACTCTTTTGCAACAGAGACGGGTTTGCTCAGTAAATAGCTGCTCGTAAGTAGCTCGCTTGGGTTTCGGGGCGGCAAGCTTAAATTGGCATTTTGCTTGGGAAGTTCTTGCTAAATCATGATGCAAAAGGTACAAGGATTGGTCTTTGCTATTTAGCGCTTGGCTTGTCATTGTTATTTCATTTTTCCCTTACGGTACATGGTCTCTATCGCGTCTTGAGTTCACCTTTCTATCGCCTATACTAGGTTAAGTGAGAGAATGCTTTGATTTAGTGGGTGGCATGGTTTAGTTCATATGTAATTTGGTAGCAGAGCTAGAGTTAGGCTTCAAGACGATCTGGTGAGGAGCAGATATCTTTCAGGTGTAAGCTGAATGCTTTTTTTATAGCTACGTCTTGGTAAACTAAGTGCACCTTCCGGTACACTTACCTTGTTACGACTTGCCTCATCTTTAGCTTGAGAGCCTATTATGAATAAGATTGGTTGTAGCTTGTGAGGAGGGTGACGGGCGGTATGTACGTGCTTCAGAGCCAACTTAAAGGGGGCATTATTATCCTGCTTTACTGCTAAATCCGCCTTTTGGGAGTGGTTTCACGCTCCCTGTCGTGGGAAGGGGTTTTCTATGCTAGAAAATGTAGCCCATTTCTACCACCCCATGAGCTATACCTTGACCTGTCTTATTAGCGGGTGGGGTTGCTATTGTGCTCACTGTTGAACCCTCAGTTTAGGGGTGAGCTGACGACGGCGGTATATAGGCTGATTTGGCTAGGGATGGTTGGGTGTATCGTGGGTTATCGATTATAGAACAGGCTCCTCTAGGTGGGTTTGGAGCACCGCCAAGTCCTTAGAGTTTTAAGCGTTTGTGCTCGTAGTTCTCAGGCGGATGCTTAAGTGGTGAAAGCATCGGGATTTAGGGCCAGGCATAGTGGGGTATCTAATCCCAGTTTGTGTCCTGGCTTTCGTGGGGTTTTGTTGATCATGGGACTAAGATCGTTTTTATGGGAGTATTAAATGCATCTTATGCTTATAACAGCTTGGTTGCATGTCAGTCTTAGTTGAAGTGATAGTGAAAAGCCACTCTTTACGCCGTATAAAGTTAATTTGGGTTTCTTGTGTGACCGCGGTGGCTGGCACAAGATTTACCAACCCTGATAAGTTGCTTTAACTAAGTCAAGTTTACACTTATTGCTTAATATTAATTACTGCTGAGTACCCTTGGGGGTGTGTGGCGATGCAAGGCGTTTTGGGCTGCAATTGGGGAAGTGTGCCTGATGCCTGCTCCTACTGTCTTTTTAAGGTATTGAGGGCATTTTCACTGGGGCGCGGATACTTGCATGTATATATTTGGCAAGAACTAACTGTAAGGTTAGGACTAAGTCTTTTTTGTCCTTGGGTATGTGTAATAGCCGTCTTAACATCTTCAGTGTTATGCTTTATTGTAAGCTACAAGAACTAGGATTGTTTTTGGGTCAAGTGGTTATTATTAGGGTTTATGTTTTAGTTATGGAGGTAGTTGATGTTGATTTAGGATTGGTTCGGTTAGTGGGTTTTAGGTGGTTGGGGAAATAGTTTGGTGGATAACAAAAATGTGTTGGTTGAGCAATTGGAAGTGTAGAAGGAGGTTTGATTGTTGGATTGAATAAGTAGGTTTAGTTAAGATTATGTGTTCTTGTAGTTGAAATTACAACGGTGGTTTTTCAGGCCAAAGGTCTTGGGTAGAAGCCAAGCAGGAATTGTTATGACGTATTTTATACTTTTTTTAAGTGTTAGTTTTATTTTGGGGGGGTTGGCAGTGGCTTCTAATCCTTCTCCTTATTATGCAGTGGTTGGGTTGGTGTTAGCGTCTGTTGTAGGGTGTGGATGGTTAATGAGTTTGGGGGTGTCTTTTGTGTCATTGGTGTTATTTTTAGTATATTTGGGTGGGATGTTAGTGGTTTTTGTGTATTCGGTTTCATTAGCAGCGGATCCGTATCCTGAAGCTTGAGGGGACTGGCGGGTTGTGGGGTATGGGGTTGGGTTAGTTTTAGCGCTGGGGGGAGGGGTGTTTGTTATGGGGTTATCAGGGTTACGGTGATTGGGGTTGGATACGGTGGATAGTGGGGGTGTTTTGCCAGTTCGGCTAGATTTTGAGGGTGCGGCTATGTTTTATTCTTGGGGGGTGGGGCAATTTTTAGTTGCAGGTTGGGGCTTGTTGTTGACGTTGTTTGTTGTGCTAGAGCTTGTGCGAGGATTATCTCGGGGGGCAATTCGGGCGGTTTAAGGGGGCAAATTCAGAAAATAGTTTAATGAAAATACCAGCTTTGGGAGTTGGTGATAAGGGTTTGATTCCTTTTTTTCTGAGGGGTAAGGGGATAAGATTTGGGGTTAATTATTAGAGGAGTGTAGGAAAAAAGTGTTAATTGGGGTGGTGGGGTTGGAAGGGGAAAGAAAATAGTTAAGGTTGCCAATTAGGCGGGGAAATGGGTAGAAGGTAGTGGGGTGAGTTTAAGTGTAAACGAATGAATAAACAAACAAATGATGAAAGGAAAAAATGGGGTGAGTTTAAGTGTAAACGAATGAATAAACAAACAAATGATGAAAGGAAAAAATGGGGTGAGTTTAAGTGTAAACGAATGAATAAACAAACAAATGATGAAAGGAAAAAATGGGGTGAGTTTAAGTGTAAACGAATGAATAAACAAACAAATGATGAAAGGAAAAAATGGGGTGAGTTTAAGTGTAAACGAATGAATAAACAAACAAATGATGAAAGGAAAAAATGGGGTGAGTTTAAGTGTAAACGAATGAATAAACAAACAAATGATGAAAGGAAAAAATGGGGTGTAACAAGTTGGATAAAAAATTTTTACAAATTGATGATGCAAATTTTATTGATTGGGAAATTAGGGAAATGGAATGTTTGTAAAATAAAAAATTTTTGTTAAAAAATTTTTTAACGAAAATTAGTGATGAATAAGGGAAAAGTCCCTAGATCATTGCAAAAATGACAAAATTTTTTGTGATTTTTTGTGATTTTTTGTGAAATTTTCAAGAAAAAATATGTCTGGCGTGCATTAATTAAACTGCAACTTGATGAGAGACGTAATTGAGAAACCAAGCCAACAGCACCTGACGGTGAATCAGTGCAACAGTATGAGACCGAGAAGCATCCTGCCTACCATATCATTAATTTACCCGCGAAAGTGAGAAAACCGCTCGCCGACCACAAGGGGTACATGTCAACCATATATGGGAGCCCCCTGGCGGAGCACTCTGAAGGGCTTATTGAGATCTACCCCAAAAAAAAAACCAAAAGTATAGAAAAGGGAAAATGCCGCGATCACGAGGTCCAAATTGGCCAAGCATCCCCAACCATTAGTAACGGAGCGCAAGTTTAGGAAAATTAAGCAAGTTATGGCCCTGACCGAGGAACCAGAGGCGACAAAGAGCAATTTATGAGAGCGGGTGTAGGGTGGTAGATGAAAGAACGCACCTGAAGCTGGGCATGATAAACATTACTAACGCCGGGTTGCTGGTTTCTCGTGAGAGGTACGATTAATAAATAACCCAGCGCCTCTTGGTCAGTACATAGAGCAAGGTTAAGTGGTGAGAGGTCCTTGAACGGTGGATTCTGGGTCTTTGGAGGTTCCTCGTGTTGTGAAGGTTTTTATGCGAAAGTTAGCGGTGTTAGGTTTTAGTCCGATTAGCGGGATTGTTCCTAGAACATGACATGTTATGAGGTTGTATGGGAATGTGCCTAGATCTGTCTATGGCCGGTTTTGGATGGTATGGGAGAAGATGTGAAGATTTGGTTGGTTTTACAATAATGGTATGCCTGAGTTTCCTGCATGGATTTTATGTCTAATGTGGTGGAGAATGCGATGCAAAGTAATACATACCATAGCGTATGGGGGGAGGGGGGGCCCCCCATGTACGTATTAATTGGGAAATTTGAGGAACTTGAATATTTTTTTGGGAACTTGAATTTTTTTGGACAACTCTAAGAAGGGGGTGATCTTCAATCTTTGGTTTACAAGACCAATGTTTTTTATAAACTATTAGAGTAGTTAGAGATTAAGTATCTTGTTTTCTAGAAGGCTGATAGTGGGGAATAGGATAAGGATGATAGTAAAGTAGGTAGCTGATGCAAGTTGCCCAATGATGATAAATGGATGTTCAACTGGTTGACTACCGATTCATGTAAGGATCAAAAGGTTAGTAACTAGGATTCAAAATAGGAGTTGGGAGATGGGTCGGAAGGTTATTGTTCGTTGCTTTGACATGTGGAGGAATGGGGCTAAAAATAGAATTAGGACGGAGGCAGCGAGAGCTAGGACTCCTCCTAATTTGTTAGGGATTGATCGTAGAATAGCATATGCAAATAGGAAGTATCATTCAGGTTTAATATGAGGAGGTGTAACTAATGGATTTGCAGGTGTAAAATTTTCTGGGTCTCCTAAAAGGTTAGGTGAGAATATAGCAAGTGTTATTAGTGGGATGAGGAGGAATAGAAGGCCTAACACGTCTTTCATTGAGAAGTAAGGGTGAAATGGGATTTTATCACAGTCTGAATGAATGCCTAGGGGGTTGTTTGAGCCTGTTTCATGTAGGAAGGTTAGGTGAATGAAAGTGAGACCTGCAATCAAGAATGGGAGAAGGAAGTGAAGGGCGAAGAATCGGGTGAGCGTAGGGTTATCAACTGAGAACCCTCCTCAGGCTCATTCTACAAGTGTTTGGCCAATATAGGGGATAGCTGAGAATAAGTTAGTAATTACTGTGGCGCCTCAGAATGATATTTGGCCTCATGGGAGAACATATCCTACGAAAGCAGTTGCTATTAAAGTTAGGAGGAGAACAACTCCTGTGTTTCAGGTTTCTTTATATAGGTAGGAACCATAGTAGAATCCTCGTCCAATGTGTAGGTAGATGCACATGAAGAAGAAGGAGGCACCGTTTGCGTGGAGGTTTCGGATCAGTCAACCGAATTGGACATTTCGACATGTATGAGCAACGGATGTGAATGCTAGAGTGATATCTGCTGTATAGTGCATTGCCAGTAAAAGGCCAGTGGTAATTTGAATTATTAGGCAGATGCCTAGGAGAGATCCGAAATTTCATCAAGCGGAAATGTTTGATGGTGTTGGGAGATCAATTAAGGAGTTATTGATTATTTTTAGAAGAGGATGATGTTTTCGTAGGTTGGGGGTCATTAATTTTTAGTTCTGTGTAAGTGAGATAATAATTAAGATAGACAGAGCGAAGGTTCCTAGGTAGGTTTTGATTAATCCGGAGTGGAAAGTAGTTAGGGTTTTAGATGTTTTGAGTTGAAGGATTGCTAGTCCTTCTGGGCCAATTTTTTTATATCAGGATAGGTCGATTAGGTGGGATGCAATGTTTTGGCCGTTGCTTAGGAGGTTGGTGGAGCTGAGGCGGTGTATGAGGGGATTAAAGTATCCTAGAGTGTTGGAGAAGTTTATAGTCATATTTTGCTTAGGAAGGGTGAGTGAATGCGTGAGTTTTGATAGTTCCAGTGCTAGAATAATACCTAATGTTGTGATAATGATGGCTGTGGTTTTTGTAAGAAGAGGCATAGTTATAGGAGGGGTTTTTGTGGGAGAAATATAAGAGGTGATTAGTAATCCAGCCATGATACTTCCGAGAGCAAGACGGGTGATTGGGTTTGTGACTGCTGGGTTGTTTTCATTAATGGGGGTAATAGAAGGAATTCGGGTGTAGTCGGTTTGTACTAGTAGGGTTATACGCAGGCTATAAGTTGCAGTAAATGATGTGGCTACAAGTGTTAGAAGGAGCGCTCAGGTGTTTAAGTAGGAGGTGTTGAGGCTTTCGATGATGAGGTCTTTTGAGTAGAACCCTGCTAGAAATGGGGTTCCTATGAGAGCTAGGTTTCCGATTGTCAGACATGAAGTGGTTGTAGGGAGTAATTTTTGTAGACCTCCTATTTTTCGGATGTCTTGTTCACCGTTGAGGCTATGGATGATAGATCCAGAGCAGAGGAAGAGTATGGCTTTGAAGAATGCGTGGGTGGAAATATGTAGAAAGGCTAGTTGGGGTAGGTTTAAGCCAATAGTAACTATTATTAGGCCTAATTGGCTGGATGTAGAGAAAGCAATAATTTTTTTGATGTCGTTTTGGGTAAGAGCGCATGTAGCGGCAAATAGTGTGGATAGGGCACCTATACAGAGGCACGCAGTTAGAGCGATTTGATTACTACATAATATGTGGTGAGTGCGAATTAATAGAAAGATTCCGGCAACTACTATTGTACTGGAATGGAGTAGAGCGGATACAGGAGTTGGTCCTTCTATAGCGGCTGGGAGTCACGGGTGGAGGCCGAATTGGGCGGATTTACCTGTGGCTGCTAAAATGAGTCCTATAAGAGGAAGTAAGGGTATTTGGTTTGGGTAAGATGGTTGTTGAATTTCTCATGTATTGATTGAAGAGGCTAATCATGCTATGCAGAGGATCAGTCCGATATCTCCGATACGATTATAAAGTACGGCTTGGAGTGCGGCGGTGTTAGCTTCTGCTCGGCCGTATCATCATCCGATTAGGAGGAAGGATATAATTCCAACTCCTTCTCAGCCAATAAATAGGAGGAATATGTTGTTGGCGATAATTAAGATTAGCATAGCAATGAGGAAAATTAAGAGGTAGAGAGAGAATTTTGTGGCATGAGGTTCTGAGGCTATGTACCATGTTGCGAATTGTAGAATAGATCATGTTACGAATAGAGCAATGGGGAAGAATATTAAGGAGTATTGGTCTATTTTAAGGTTAAAAGGGATTTTGAAGTTTGTAATGAATTTTCACTCTCAATAGAAGGTAGTGTTTTCCATATTAGAATAGATAGAGAGGATTATGGGAATTAAACTGGTCATGAAGGAAGTTTTGACAGTATATATAATGGTGGTTGGGGAGTTTTGATAGTTCTTGGATAGAAGGGGAAGAAGAATAGGAGTAGAAAGAATGGCCAAGGTTAGGAATATGGAGGTGTTGAGAATTAATGGAAAGTCCATTACTTTTACTTGGACTTGCACCAAGATGAATGGCTCCTAAGACCAGTGGATTGCTATTATCCTTTAAAAGTAAGGGGGCTGAGGTCTTAGGCTCAGATGCAAGAGTTAGCAGTTCTTGTTGGTTAAACCTCCCCTCGGCAGGCAAGAAGAGTTTAACTTCTATTTTTAGGATCACAGTCTAATGTTTGGCTTAAAACTATGCTTGCATATGGGGATTCCTGAGATTAGTTCTGGTTTTAGGATGAGGAGAAGGGAGGGTAGAATGTGGAGTGTTATAAGGAGATGTTCTCGCGTATTCGAATTTTGGGTAGTTGTGATGTAAGTTGGGGTTGGTCCTCGTTGGGTTATAAGGAGTATGTAGAGGGTGTAGGCTGCAGTCAGTAGAGTTGCGATTCCGGTTAGGATGATAGTGAATGCAGATCAATTGAAGAGAGCAATTATGATAGTTAGTTCAGCTATTAGATTAGTGGTAGGAGGAAGAGCCATGTTAGTTAGGTTAGCTAGAAGTCATCAGATTCCTATGAGAGGTAGGAGGGGTTGTAGGCCTCGTGTTAAGAGGAGGGTGCGGCTGTGTATGCGTTCATAATTTGTATTAGCTAGGCAAAATAGTATGGAAGAGGTGAGTCCATGTGAAATTATCAAGATTATCGCTCCTGAAAAAGATCAATGGGTTTGGATTATTGTTGCGGCAATGACTAGGCCTATATGGCTTACCGAGGAGTAGGCGATTAGAGATTTAAGGTCAATTTGGCGTAGGCAGATGGAGCTTGTTATTAATGCCCCTCATAGGGCTAAGGTTAGGAATGGGTAGTAGAGGTAGTCGAGCAGGGAGTTTAAGACCATTGAGATACGTATAATGCCGTACCCTCCAAGTTTGAGGAGGAGTGCGGCTAGAAGTATGGACCCTGCGATTGGTGCCTCTACGTGGGCTTTTGGGAGTCATAGGTGTAATCCATAAAGGGGGGCTTTTACTATGAAAGCGAGTAGTAGGGCTAGGCTTGATATGAGGCCTGTTCAGGAGTTTGTAAGGGATGGATGTGAAAGTTTTATTATAATGATGTGCATGGACCCTGTTTGAGTGTGAAGATAAAGGATCGCAACTAATAGGGGAAGAGAACTGACTAGGGTATAGAATAAGAGGTAGACCCCAGCACTTAAACGTTCTGGTTGGCTGCCCCATCGTGTAATTAGAATTAGAGTAGGGATTAAGGTTGCTTCGAATGCAATATAAAACAATATCAGTTCTAAGGCTGAGAAGGCCAGGATGATAAATGGTTGAGCAAGGATTATGGTTATGATAAATATATATTTTCGTGTAGGGGGCTCTTGCTGGAGGTGATTTTGGCTTGCTAACATTATAAGGGGCAGAAGTCAACAAGATAGGACTAATAAGGGGGATGAAATTTGGTCGATACCAAGTCATGGGGATAGGTTCTTGTTAGGGTGGTAGGTTGAAGAGAGTCACTGTAAGCTGGCGGTTGCGATTAAGAGGCTGTGGGAAGTGACATTAAGTCAAAGAAATTTTTGGGGTGATAGGAGGGTTATAGGGAGTAGTATGATCGTGGGGAGAATAATTTTTAGCATTGTAGAAGGTTTAGATTATGCAAATGATCTGACCCGTGAGTTCGGGTGGAAGCTACTAGAATTGCCAGGCCGGCGCCTGCTTCACAGGCTGAAAATGCTAGTATGAGAATGGGTATTAGGGAGGGGGATGTTGTTTGGGTTTGGATGGGCCACATGGATAGGGCAATGTATATGGATAGTATTATACTTTCTAAGCATAGTAGGGCGGAAATTAGGTGTATTCGGTGAAAGGCTAGTCCTAGGCTGCTTAGGGCGAAGGCAGAGTAGAAGCTTAAATGTAGAAAGGTCATTGAGAAAGTCACAGAGTGGGACTGTGGTTTGTTGAGCCGAAATCAACTGTCTTAATTAGACTAACTTTCTGTAGTTATTCTGCTCATTCTAAGCCCCCTTGTATCCATTCATAGATTAATCCGAATGCGAGGAGGAGAATAATGGCGAAGGTTCAGGTTAAAGTATTGAGGGGGGAGAGAAGTTGAGTAGCTCATGGGAGGGGTAGTAAGAGGGCGATTTCTAGGTCGAACAAGAGAAATAAGATTGCGACAAGAAAGAATCGGATTGAAAAAGGGAGACGGGCTGAGCCCAGTGGGTCAAAGCCACATTCATATGGGGATAGTTTTTCTGAATCTGGATTTATTTGAGCCAGTCAAAGGTTTAATGAAGTTAGGATAATACATAGTGATAGAGAGGTTGTAAATATAAAGAGGATTATGTTAATTGCCTTTCTCTGGTTTTGATCCAGATTTTAGAGATTGGAAGTCAATTGTAATTAATATACTAGAAAGGCAGGATCCTCATCAGTAGATTGTTATATAGAGGAATAGTCAGATAATATCAACAAAATGTCAGTATCAAGCCGCTGCTTCAAAGCCAAAGTGGTGGTTGGGTGTGAAATGGAATTTGATGAGACGGAAAAGGCAAATTAAGAGAAAGGATGACCCAATGATTACGTGAAGGCCATGGAATCCTGTGGCTACAAAGAAGGTGGATCCATAGATTCCATCAGCAATTGAGAATGGCGCTTCATAATATTCTATTGCTTGAAGTGCTGTAAAGTAGAATCCTAACAGGACAGTTATGAGTAGGGCCTGAGTAGCTTGATTTCGGTTACCTTCTGTAATGCTATGATGAGCTCATGTAACGGTAACTCCTGAAGCTAAAAGGATGGCAGTGTTTAGTAGAGGTACTTCTATTGGATTGAGGGGTTTGATTCCCATAGGGGGTCATTGCCCTCCGAGTTCTGGGGTGGGGACTAAGCTAGAGTGAAAGAATGCTCAGAAGAATCCTAGAAAGAAGAAGGCTTCGGAGGTAATGAATAGAATTATTCCGTAGCGTAAGCCTTTTTGGACTGTTAGAGTATGGTGACCTTGGAATGTGCTTTCTCGTACGATATCACGCCATCATTGAATTATTACTAAAATTATGGAAAGCAGGCCTAGGAGTAAGAGTTGCATGGAATTGTGATGGAATCATATGGCCAATCCGGAGGTAGTAAGGAGAGCGGCCGCAGCTCCGAAAATGGGTCAGGGGCTTGGGTCTACTATATGGAAGGAGTGGGCTTGGTGTGTCATTAAAGGTTAAATGTTTTCTTGTAAGTAAAGGCTTAGTAGTAGTACAAAGACATAGGCTTGGATTATTGCTACGGCTACTTCTAAAATTGTTAGGAGAAGGAGAATAGCTGTGGTTAAGAGGGATACTGCAGGTATAATGGGAAGGAGGACAGCAGTGGCTGTAGAAATGAGTTGGATAAGTAGATGTCCTGCTGTGAGGTTGGCTGTAAGGCGGACTCCTAAGGCAAGTGGACGAATGAGAAGGCTTGTTGTTTCGATTATGATAAGGGCAGGGATTAGGGGTGTTGGGGTACCTTCTGGCAAGAGGTGTCCTAGGGAAGCTGAGGGTTGGTTTCGTAGGCCTGTTAATAGTGTAGCAAGTCATAGGGGGAAGGCAAGGGCTAGGTTTATTGATAGTTGAGTAGTAGGTGTGAATGTGTAGGGTAAAAGGCCTAATAGGTTGATTATTAATAGTATGATTATGAGTGATGATAAGATTAGGGCTCATTTGTGGCCTTTTTTGTTTAATGGGGTTATCAGTTGTTTTGTAATTAGGTGGAAGAATCAGAGTTGAAGCGTTGAAAGACGATTTGTAACTCATCGGTTGCCAGGGGAGGGAAGCAAGAGAGTTGGGAACAATAGAGAGATCAGAATAAGGGGGATTCCTAGAAGTGTTGGGCTTATAAATTGGTCGAAGAAGCTTAGGTTCATGGTCAGTCTCAAGGGTAAGTTTTTATAGTGGATAATGTTTTGTTGGATGGCGAGTTGGTTGGAGTAAATAATAAAAGTTTAGGTTGAAGGATGAGGGAAAAAGTGAGTCATGAAGTAAGTATAATAAAGAGTCAGGGCGCTGGGTTTAGCTGAGGCATGTCATTAAGGAGGATGGGTAGTCCTCTTTCTCTAGCTTAAAAGGCTAGTGCTGGTTCATAGCTTCTTAATGATTAGGATGTTAGAAGTGAAGATCAGTTTTCGAAGTCTGTTAGAGGAGCTGATTCCACTACAATGGGTATGAAGCTGTGATTGGCTCCACAGATTTCTGAGCATTGGCCGTAGAAGATTCCAGGGCGGGTTGTGATGAAGGAAGTTTGATTTAGTCGTCCTGGAATTGCATCGGTTTTTACACCAAGGCTGGGCACGGCTCATGAGTGGAGGACATCATCAGCTGTGACGATAACTCGGATTGGGGATTCTATTGGGATAACAATGCGGTTATCAACTTCTAGGAGGCGGAAGTGACCAAGTGGTAGGTCTGTGGTTGGTAACATGTAAGAGTCAAAGGATAAATCTTTGAAGTCTGTGTATTCATAGGATCAATATCATTGATGACCAATGGCTTTAAGGGTAAGGTCGGGTTCGTCGATTTCGTCTATTATGTAGAGGATTTGAAGGGATGGGAGGGCTAGTATAATTAGGACGATGGCAGGTAGAATTGTTCAGACAAGTTCTACTTCTTGTGCGTCGACGGTGTTAGAGGATAGTTTTTCTATGAGTATAAGAGCTAGGAGGTATAGAACTAGGCTACAGATGGCTAGAGCAACTATTAGGGCATGATCATGAAATTCGATGAGTTCTTCTATAATAGGGGATGAAGCGTCTTGAAAACCAAGTTGAGAGTGGTTGGCCATAATGTGGAAGGTGGGATGTACTGGGTTTTCACCTGTGATTTAGTCTTGACAAGACTATGTAATTATTTTACTAACAACCCATAAGAAAGAAGCATGAGTGGTTAGATGCGGTTGGCTTGAAACCAGCTTATGAGGGTTCGATTCCTTCCTTTCTTGTACTTGAACAAAAGCTGGTTCTTCGAAGGTGTGGTAAGGGGGAGGGCAGCCGTGAATTCATTCGATGTTTGTGGAAGTAAGTTCTGGTTGTAATACTTTTCGTTTGGATGCGAAGGCTTCTCAGATAATAAATATCAGTATAATTACGGCTATCATGGAGATAAGGGAGCCAATGGAGGATAGGGAATTCCATAAGGTATAAGCATCTGGATAGTCTGAGTATCGACGTGGTATACCAGCTAAACCTAGGAAATGTTGTGGGAAGAATGTTAGGTTAACCCCAAAGAATATTACCCCGAAGTGGGCTTTAGCTCACGTAGGATGGAGGGTGTAACCAGTAAATAGTGGGAATCAATGTGTGAAGCCAGCTAAGATGGCGAATACTGCTCCCATAGACAGTACGTAGTGGAAGTGTGCAACTACGTAGTAGGTATCGTGTAAGGCAATATCTAGGGAGGAGTTAGCAAGAACGATACCTGTTAGTCCACCAATGGTGAAGAGGAAAATGAAGCCTAGGGCTCATAGTATGGGTGGGTCTCATTTAATTGTCCCACCATGTAGGGTGGCTAGTCAACTGAAAACTTTAATGCCAGTAGGAATTGCAATAATTATGGTAGCAGATGTAAAGTATGCTCGGGTATCTACGTCCATTCCAACTGTGAATATGTGGTGGGCTCATACGATGAAGCCTAGGAAACCAATAGATAATATGGCTCAGACTATGCCTATGTAGCCGAAGGGTTCTTTTTTACCAGCGTAGTAGGCTACGACGTGGGAGATAATTCCGAATCCTGGCAGAATAAGGATGTAGACTTCTGGGTGTCCAAAAAATCAAAATAAGTGTTGATATAAAATTGGGTCTCCACCTCCTGCGGGGTCGAAGAATGTAGTGTTTAGGTTTCGATCTGTTAGAAGTATTGTAATGCCAGCAGCTAGAACTGGTAGGGAGAGGAGAAGTAGTACTGCGGTGATTAGGACGGATCAAACAAATAGGGGGGTTTGGTATTGTGAAAGAGCAGGTGGTTTTATGTTAATTGCTGTAGTAATAAAGTTGATTGCTCCGAGGATAGAGGAGACACCTGCTAGGTGAAGGGAGAAAATGGCGAGGTCTACTGATGCACCAGCGTGGGCTAGGTTTCCAGCTAGGGGTGGGTATACTGTTCATCCTGTCCCGGCCCCAGCTTCAACTGTGGAAGATGCTAAAAGTAGTAAGAAGGATGGGGGAAGAAGTCAGAAGCTTATATTATTTATTCGTGGGAATGCCATGTCGGGGGCGCCAATTATTAATGGGACTAGTCAGTTACCAAACCCTCCAATTATAATAGGTATTACTATAAAGAAAATTATAACAAATGCATGTGCGGTGACGATTACATTATAGATTTGGTCATCGCCTAAAAGGGTTCCTGGTTGTCCTAGTTCTGCTCGAATGAGGAGACTTAGGGCTGTACCAATTATACCAGCTCATGCACCGAAAATAAGGTAAAGTGTGCCGATGTCTTTGTGATTGGTAGAGAATAGTCAACGGTTGATAAAAGTCATAGGTAAGATGGCTGAGTGTTGAAGCGTTAGGCTGTAGTCCTTTTTACAGAGGTTTGATTCCTCTTCTTATCGATTCTGTAGTGAAGTTCATGTTGAGTTGCAAGCTCATTGATGTGTATCAAATATACACCAGGATCTAGTAGGCAGAAGCCTGTTGGATAGGGCATTTAGCTGTTAACTAAAGTTTTATGGGATCGAGGCCCATCTGTCTAGAAAGAGATTCTAGCTTAATTAAAGCGCTTGAGTTGCATTCAGGAAATACAGGTTAATATCCTGTGAATTTTAGCAGAAACTAAGGAGAGCTGGTCCTTGTTTAAGGCTTTGAAGGCCTTCGGTTTAAGTAACCTAAGTTTCTAGGAAATAGTAAGTACTATGGGGGATAATGGTAGGAGTATGATTGACAGAGAAGTAAAGATTGTAGTTAAGGGATTAGTTGGTTTGTTAGTCTGTCATTGTTTTATGTAGTTGGTGAAGTTTGGGGGTAGTGTGATAGTTGCACAGTAGGCTAGACGTAGGTAGAAGAAAAGTCCGAGTAAAGAGAGTAGAGAAATGGCTGTGGCTGTTGCAGTTAGTTCTTGCTTAGTGAGTTCTTGAATAATTAATCATTTGGGTAGAAATCCTGTTAGGGGAGGGAGGCCTGCGAGGGAGAGGAGAGTGAGCATGAAAATTGTAGTTAATGGGGGAATTTTGGTTCATGTGGTTATTACAGTGGATAATTTTAGGGTATTGGTTGTGTTGAGAATAAGGAAGATAGCGGAAGTTGTTATGGTATAGAGATAAAAGGTAATTAAAGTTAGATTGGGGTCATAGTTGAGAATAATAGTTATTCATCCAAGGTGGGCGATGGATGAAAAGGCTAAGACTTTGCGAGTTTGAGTTTGATTTAACCCTATTCAGCCTCCTAGGGCTGCGGAGGCGATAGCTATTGAAGTTAGGAGGGTTGAGTTAAGTGATGGGGATGTTAAGTAGAATAGGGTAATTGGTGGAAATTTTATAATTGTAGCTAGTAGGAGGCATGTTGTTATGGTTGAGCCTTGAAGGACTTCTGGAAATCAGAAATGGAATGGGACTAAGCCTAGTTTGATTGAAATTGCAACTGTTGATAGTATGCATGATATAGGGTGGGTTAGTTGGGTGATGTCTCATTGACCAGAAAATCATGCGTTGATCATGCTAGCAAATAGGAGTAGTGTGGATGCGGTTGCTTGGGTCAGAAAGTATTTAGTAGAAGCTTCAATGGCTCGTGGATGGTGGGTTTTAGAGATTAAGGGAAGGATAGCTAAAGTGTTAATCTCTAAGCCAATTCATGCTGTTATTCAGTGGTTGCTTGAAATTGTGATGGAGGTTCCCAAGAGTAAGCTTGCTGTAGAGATTAATTTAGCTTGAGGATTCATTAGTAAGGGAAGGAGTTAAACCATCATTTTCGGGGTATGGGCCCGATAGCTTAATTAGCTGACCTTACTAGAAAATAATATAGAGGGAGTATAGAGGATTTTGATTCCTTTAGTGTAGGTTCGATTCCTACTTTTCTAAGTTTAGGAAATGAGAGGGTTGGTATACCTCTATGTTTACTTTATCATAGTAACCCTTTTGGATTCAGGCACATTTCCTTGGTTATCTTAGGTAGGGAGGTAGGCCTGCATATGAGATAGGGAGGCTAGTATGTCATAGGCATAAGGCTAGTGTTAGGGGTAGGAAGTTTTTTCAGAGTAAATGTATGAGTTGATCATAGCGGAATCGAGGGTAAGAGGCGCGGATTCATAAGAAGCCTGCGGACAGGAGGAGGGTTTTTGTAGCTAGAGTTAGAGGGAAGAATTCTTGAGGGAGATTGAGTGAGCTGGGGTTCAGGAATAGAATGGTTGTGAGTGCATTTATTAGTATAATATTAGCATATTCAGCTAGGAAGAATAAGGCAAATGGACCTGCAGCATATTCTACATTAAACCCTGAGACTAGTTCAGATTCTCCTTCTGTTAGGTCAAATGGGGCGCGGTTTGTTTCAGCAAGTGAGGAAATATATCATATTATTGCTAGAGGTCAGGAGGAGAAAATGAGGTAAAGAGGTTCTTGTGTAATAGCAAGGGTGTTAAGGGTATAATTACCACTTAGAATAATTACAGATAGGAGAATAATGGCTAGGGTAACCTCATAGGAAATGGTTTGTGCGACTGCTCGGAGGGCGCCAATCAGAGCATATTTTGAATTAGAGGCCCACCCTGATCATAGAATTGAGTAAACTGCTAAGCTGGAGAGGGCCAGGAGGAAAAGTATACCTAGGTTTAGGTCAGTGAGGGGAAATGGTAGGGGGAGAGGCAGTCAGATTGTAATTGCTAAGAGAAGGGA
>NW_026990981.1:0-30458 GCF_036250125.1 Pseudopipra pipra
GGGGAAAGAAAAATAAAATACAGCAATTTACAAAGTGCTGTCAGCTAACATAAGGAAAACTCTTCCCCAAAAGAGCAGTTTCCTAAAAATAACCATTCTCAAGACCCCTGGTTTAAGAACAGATAAATACAACCTATGTCACTGAACAGGAGCAAAAACTGTGGTGTCCTACAATTCACGGTCTCTCCAAAACACTGGAGATTATGTAGGATTCATTCAAGAGATGCTTAATTACACGTTTCAGCCTGCTGCAATCATTGCTGATGGTAACCAGCAACATGGAACTACAAGTGGAATATGACAGACATTGCCAACTGTGTTGGACTGGGTGCCTTACCATCCCCTTGCTTATTGAACAAAGTTCTCATTCCTCAGATGACACCAGTGAAAAAAAAATCACACATTAGAGGGTACATCTCCAGTTTCATTACTTTTCCCAAAGCATTGAGAAACATCAAGCCAGAGCAACATCATCTGGCTTAGAATTGGTAAAAAACTTATCAACTCCCTGGTTTTCAATTCCAGTGGTACAAAACACAGAAATCAGTGTTGGTAAACTGTTCAATATAGGTGTTGCTTTACCTGCAACCAAGGGACAGTGATGGCTTTTCTCTCCCAAAACCACCAAATTACTTGAACCCTACACAATTATATTAGGATCTTGACAGCTATCACATGGAGATTAATGTTTCTGGCTATATATAGGATATTGTGAAATATTTGCCTGTGTTTCTGTTGTGCACAACAACAACAACTCCCACTGTCTCTCTTCTACATTCTTTTATAACCATTTTATAAGCTCAGTGGGGGGGACAGAAAAAGAATTTAGTTAATCATTAAGTTTTTCTTTCTAAAAGCAAGCCATGCTGACTGTCCCAATTAATCAATGTCTGTGGGAGTCACAAAGGAAATCTAATACACCACTTCTGCTTCAGAATCCTTCATTCTAAACACCAGACTTCTGGTTTTTAAATGAAGAAATACACAAGCAGCCAGGTATGTGTTATAATCATATTAAAATCAATTAAGCAATTCTTTCTTTTCAGTATAACTTTCTTGAATGAAAATTAAGAAACTATGAATAAATTGTCTTTCTTATTAGGAGGAGATTGCCACATAAACTTCTTTAAGCATTTATGAACCACTGAATTTCACACACACTATTTTATACCCTTCCATCTGTATGTGAACTTGGGACCACAGAAAGGTGGGCCTGTTACCACCAACCTGCTCTCAAGCATTCTAGAAGGATTTCCTGGTTGCTATTCCCCGTATAAAGAGAAACCTGCATCTGCTATGGGATTCACTACCCAAATTTAGCTAAATCTCAAATACAGTAGCTTACTTTAAACAAGGCACACATAAACATCAAGTACCCTACCCTTGGCATAGATTGGATAAAGCAGCTAATTTTTGTCTTTTTAAAACTACACAACAGAAAGCCCTCTAAATTAATACTGGACTATACTTCCTTTTAATATATGAGCAGTGAGCAATGCGTATGCTTACAAATTAATTTCTAGAGTTTGACTTCTTGACCAAGGCTCCTACAAAACTGCTGTCTATTAAGCTGCCCTGTAGCACACTTTACACTATAATTTATCTCTAGTTCTTTTCCTTGGAGTACTGTGCTAATGCCATTGTCCTCTATTCCTTTTTACAGAGCTACAGCCATGTAAAGAGCCTAATTATAGACTCCAGAATGTCTTGATTTCCTTATTTCCTTGGCAAAGGGCAAGCTTTTTGTTAGATGTTTAGTGTTTACTCTGTGTCACTTTCAATATAGATTTTAATTTACACAAATAGAAGGTCCTTCTTACGTACTCAGGGCCTCATTTTCTGCTTGGTTATACCAATGTAAATTAAGAGTAATTTAACTAAATAAAATATAGTTACAGTGATGGAAAATTAGCATAACTCAAAAAATCAGTCCACTGTTTAGTAATAATTTCTTTTATATAATCCAGATTCTCATGCTCGTTCATCCTTTATAGAGTCAAAGCTGTAATAACAATGTTATATTTTCACAGAAAAAAAAAAAGTAGTATTTTCCTGCTCACACAAAGAGCCTTTTTTTTTTTCTTAAGGGGGAATGTAGCTGGGCTGCATTTATTTTTCTATTTGTGTAGTGGTAGCCACAATTAATAATCATAATATTATGGTGTATTTATAGAAGAGACTGTTTGCACATGTGAGACTTCATGGAATCAGAAAAGCACACTGATTTTTATAGCACTGAATCTCAGAATGAAACCCTCTCTCCCTCCATCAGTTTTGGGCAGCTTTACTGCTTAAAAAAAAAAAAAAATTGCATTTCTATGTCTGTTTTAAAAACATATGGGATGATCAAGGAAGGACAAAGAGTATTTAGAAAGCAATAGACCAAATAGCCCTGTTTTGGATGAAGCTTAGTTACACCATTAGGAGTAGGGCTTTGCAACTAGATTTGTAATATCTTAGTTTCTATGAAAAACAACTGCAATATCTCAACCTAATGACTACAAATTGAAAAAGCTATTCAAAATGAAACTTATCTGCCCTAGCATGAAGCCTCAAGTACCATTTTTTTTTCATGTACGCCAGCAAGAACATCCTGTGGATTTCCAGCTGTCACGAGCAGGAGAACATTACTGACATCATTTACAAGACAAGAATCTTAAGGCCCTCTAATGAAACTGCCTCTTTAAGACTTTGCTTTAAATAGATGCAGGAAAAAAAGGTCTTGCTTCTACTCCCTTCTCCTCAGCCCTGCCCTGATGGATGGTGTTGCTCATGGGTGGAACAGATCTGACAGACTTGGAACCACGACTTTGTCTGGTGACAGCAATTTATTTCTGCAAGCAGCTTTAAAGTTCAGACATCCCATTTTTAGATAGCAGTGACCAGTTAATTTCTAGAATAATAAATAACAAATGCTAAGAAGAACTGGACTTTGCTCAGATAGAGAGTCTGTGGGACTTGCTCTTCCCCTACACATTCCTTTCCTGCAGTGGTTTGGCTTCCTCCTCCAAGCAAACTGGAGGCAGACTTGGGCACTGCCTTCTTGAAGGACAAGATATTATTGGTACATATGTGTGTATACGTACATATATCCACATGTGGTTTGTATATACAGGAATATAACTGATGTTTAGATGCACATACATCAAAAAGCATGGTAATAAATATAATAATTATAGTAATAAATGACCTGGGGACTAAGAAGACATGAAGGGGCCATGTAAGAGGAGAGCTACTACCAAGATTGGTTATGAGCAGAGGCAACCACGTGCTTTTAAGGTTTCTTGGTCCAATTTTTAGGAACTACTTACAGCAGTGGATTGGGATTTTTCTATTAGCAGATAAGAACTGAAGGTTGGACAGCATGACATAAATCCCTGAGGACACATTATTGTTCATTTGTTACAGAAACCTAAAAGGAGGGCTTAGCTTCAGCCTTTGGCGTCCTACAGAGACAGAGTATTGACTTTACACAAGTCCTTTCCTACGCTGTAAAATGTATCAAAATAAACATACTCATGCAGTTGTCTTCCTCCCCTCTTACCCCTCTCTCTCGCACACAAGCTCAAAACAGTACTGTGGAAAAAAAAAAAACCACAATAAGAGACACCTTTATCAGCCTCAGCCATCTGTGTTCCTTTAGCCTGATCCAACAATTTTGGCAGGCATGTGTGCAGCTTGCTCCTACCCAATATCATCCTTCCCTGCAAAAAAAAGTCCCCTCCCTCTTCCTCCCCTTTCCACCAGCATGAGGGTCAGTCTGTTGATGACAGGGCTTGAAATAATAAGGTATTGGTGCATATGTTTAATTATGATCTCAACAAAATCACTTAACCTTATTCTGAGTAACTCCAACCCCACTTGATAACTTGGCCCAAAAAATATACAGATGTCAAAAACCCTTACAACTCTCAGTGCTGACCATAAGAATTATCTGGAGTTAAGAAATTTATACATAAAAAATAAAATAAAACAAGCTAATTCTTCAAAAGTTTGAAGCACAGCAGTTAAGAGAACTGTTAGTGAAAGAACACAGTAGAAAGAAAATCAACGCTGCCATAAATTAGTTTCTAGACAATCTGACATGACCCTACTGGGGTTAAAAATCTGGATTTTCATTAAATTTGTTCACTGAAATCATAAAGGTTCAAATTCTTTTCTCAAAGCAGACGGGCATAAAAACTTTATTAAGCAAATTTCAAAGGGAATAGAATCATGCTCAGAAAAAAAAGTCTTTTAAATACACACAGAAATGTCAGTCTTGAAAGAATAACAGTGCAATAAACTATTAAGTTTGCCTTCTGTTTCTAAACAGCCTTGTAATTGCAACACGTCTTCAACATTTCAAGAAGCATGACATTTTGATAGATTAAAAAGATATGTTGTATTTAAAAGAATAAAGAATGAGAAATGGAGAAAACACCAGGAAACCTGAAGTGTAACATTATAGAAGAAAATCCCTATGGAAAATTCAAGCTTTAAACACATACAGTACAGATGTAAAACATAGCTCTGGCATCTTATTTATTCCTCTGAACTATTATAGAAGAATTCTCTTAATTTATCAAAAATGATCCAAAAAGGAGTTGACATGAAAAGCCCTCAACTCAGTTCTCTCTCTAGCTCTCCAAGGAACAATTTATCTGCTAGTACACTACAGGGGAAATAGAATCACATATTTCCCCATACACAGTGCCTATGGCAAATCTACTCCTCCAGTTTGAAGTAGTGTCTCTTTTATTTTAATATACACATGTGCCCTGTGATGTAAACTTGGGGTTTTTTGTCTCTCCAGCTGCTTCAGGATGCTACACATCAAATTCCTGTTTCGACAGTCAATTACCATTGCTTTTTGTAATTCAGCACTATCTAGTGTTGGATGCTTTTTAAATTAATTTTGTCCCAGTAGGATATACATTCTGTTCATAGCTTGAAAAGAGGACTACAGTTTGTGTAGGTGAAATGTCATACACATTCTTAGAACTAATACTCTTCTCCTGGATTATATTTCAAGAAATATTGCAGCTACCAAAACCGAAATGTTTCCTTTAAAACCCAAAGAGGACTAGATATAAAGCATTTGCCTAAAATCTGAAGTTAATCTTTTACTCATTCATATTTTAGACAAAAACATCTTTAAAAGGCTTCAGAAGCATTAAAAATTAATATATCTCCAAAGGTGTACTTAAGGAAAGAAATTATTTTATAACCAAAATATAACACTTACTAGCAAAACTCACTGGGTGAAAAGTGGTCTTTTGTTCATTCTTTGCTTCACAGTAGGTGTTAAACTCGCATCAGCAGCAGTATCAGGCACAGTTATGCATCAGCCCAGAGAAGCTCCATATCTGACGCCTGGCAGAGAGCCCCTGGCAGGATTGCAGGCCCTGCTCCCAAAGACAGGACTTGCACAAGGGTGCTCCAGCACTGGTCCAGCTCTGCTCTCCAGGAGAGAACACAGGAATGAGTCATGACGCTGTGATGGAGGCCTCCAAAGGCGGTCGCTCTCATAACACAGCTCATAAATCTCCTCTTCGATCCCATCAGCGACAGACACAGTTATGCTGTGTAGTATTAAGATGCCCCATAAAAGATAGATCCAACTAAGGGCCTGGAAATGAGTCAAAAGTAACTTGTAAAACACAAAGTCTCCAGCTCGTCAGTTTTATCAGTGCTGTTCGTACAGACCTAAATAAGAACGACAACAGGAGAGCTGGAGCACCTCTCCTATGAAGACAGGCTGAGGGAGTTGGGGTTGTTCAGCCTGGAGAGGAGAAGGCTCTGGGGAGACCTTTGAGCATGTAAAGGGGCTACAACAGAGCTGGAAAGGGACTTTTTACAAGGACACAAAGTGATAGGAATCTTCATCACTGATCTGGTGTCACAGGTACTACGGAAGAAACAAGTGGGTTCTTCTTACTTCCCTTCTGAATCTCCTAAAAACTAACACAAAGAGTCACACTGCTCTGCTTCCCTTGCCTTTTACACATTTCTTTGCTCGTAATGGCAAGTTGAGGCTTGCCTCCTGCTTGGGAGTGTTCCAGAGAGGTACCCAATGAGAACCAAAAACGGGATAGGCAGATCCTACAGAGAAAACCACAACATTGCTTGACCCAGTTTGGTCTCTTTCCAAGCACAACCGAGTGCCTGGAGAGAGAATTATTTTGACACGCGCCTGTACATGCATATTTAGAAGAGCATAGCCAGGCATGAGGCTGGAAAATGCGCATATATGAAATCAAGAGAACTACAATTTTGTGTTAAGGCTGATGATCCTTCCCATAGTTGGCCCTATGGCACATATCAAAGTGATTCCCATTCATTTCACTTAAAGATCTGTGAGAAAAAACCCATCTTTGTGTTTCAGCTCTATTAGAGGATCCAAATCAACTTCCCAAGTCTCTTAGGAGTTATCTTCCCTCAACATGGCTACCAGAGGGAACCTAAATTTAGCCATGGGATGATGCCACCTCTAGGTCAGAGTGTAGAGGGGGGGAAGGTAATGCACTGCAAGAAGATGCTCTTCTCCAAAAGGAGCCCCTAAAGCTCCTTCCACCTGTCTGAGTCTGAGGGGCTGCTGAATGTTTTCAACATGAGCATGTCTTTCCGTCTGTAGGTCAGGATGGCAGCATTAAGTATAGTAGAACTCTTATCCACTTATTTAAGATCACTGTGTCAGTACAAGCAACAGCCTACTAACAGTTTGTATGTATGTGCAAGCACTGCAGAACATGAAATGCTAAGGGAAATGCTGGTTTTCATTACTTTTTGCATAGCTGTTGGCACATAAATTACCACTTCATAATAGGCTCTTTGAAATTCTTTTGCATTAACTAATGCCACTCTATGTATTTTTACAGTGTGATCATGGCTATCACTTTCCATCTGTTCTACTGTCCTTTTGGTATGTTTTTGCTCTGAGGAAGTAAACAAAAATAGATCACTATAAAAACAAACCTGCCTGACAGTCTAGACTGAGGGTCTAATTAAAAAAAAGATTTATTAGAATAGAGAGAAACATCACAGTAAAACAAAGACACAGTTTCTATAACATATCTGGTATTATTCTTGGCAAAGCAAAGTCAGGCTATAAATTTACTGAAACAAATCAGTATGGTACTGATGTACCATTCTGATCTGGCATCACTTTTCCAGACTGCAGGAATGTGTTAGGAAAACTCTTTGTTTTACTTATATTTTAGTCACCATAAATTCCTTTTCTAATTAGAACCTGAGAGCATTAGGGCTTGTCTACACACAGGTTTTGCACAGACACAATTACAGGGGTAAGAAACCCAACTGAGTTAACAGTAATGCTACTCCCTAGTCTAGACACAATTAAAACAAACTGTACCAGTAGAACTATGTCATGCTGAGGGCTTGATATAAATTGAACAGGCACCTTGCTACTGGAGAGGTGGGAAGTGGCCCTTGGAGTAGAGAGTCAAAATCCAACCTCTGAAAAGACTCCAAAGAGACCATGGAAACATCTGGAGCCTCCTTCTGTCAGTCAAGAGGGTGCAAGCATCCTTTGATGAGATGCAGTCTCAGAGTTCAAGATATGCATAGGAAACAGGAAAAGACAATAGCAAAGATTTCGGACGCCACCAACCACACAGTCTTGCCCCAGTAAAGCTACTGGTGAGAACTGGAGACACCAAAAGGGTGAGCAGGCTTTGGTGACCAACTTCTGAAGCTCTTCTAAATGAACAGCCACCGATTGCTTCACCTAACACTAATCCATAGAAAGAAACCTGCACTCCAACAGCTCTGGGAGTATCATTTTACATGGAAAAGGACTCACTTATTAACGTCGACAGAACCCAAGAATCATTTAGAGATTTGTATGAAGAATTTAACACTTAGCAAAAATAAGCACATGAAAATTTTGCGCTGCTTTTTTGGCTATTATTTCTCATGTTTGCATTAGAGACACATGAAAAATAATATTTTCCGTAATAAAGAATGTTGTTTTTAAAAGTCTAGTAATTTTTAACATAAAAATTATGAAGTGACCTCACACACCAAAATGTCCAGAGGTTGCTAAAATAGCAAAGAAATGAGAAATTCTAGATATTAAGAACATGTAGCAAGGCAGAATCATTAAAGAAATTAGAGAGGATGAAAAAAGAGAACGACTTTGAACCGAAACACACAAATTAGTTTTGAATAATTTTCCACATAAGGCACATTCGTCTCCCCCTCTAGTTCAAGGAAAGCTTAGAGATCCTCTTTCAGATCGTGCAAGTGACAGCAGTAACTTAAATAATAAATCAGCTGTAGGAAGAAAAAACACTGGCTTTGGAACTGGGACAAGGCAGCAGATTTTCATTGTTTACTCCAACGTTTCATAAGCAGTTTCCTTTGTCAAGTAACAATTGATGTGCCGTGTATCGTTTAAGAATAAACTGATTTATAAATAGTATGAATAGAAGGAGTACCCCATTGTTCTTCTTTGTCCTGGTAAATGATAAGACTTCTCTGAAGTGGGTTTCAAATTCCCTTTACTAAATTTAAAGCCTTCCGTTAGCCAGCTTGGTAAGAAAAGTAGCACCTTCAGCATTTCACCCCCACCAGTGCACACTTTTTTCCTCTCTCAAACGGATGTTGAGTCTAACACCACATCCCTGAAGACATACCCAGCCCAAGCATCACAAGGGATGCATCCTGCTTCTATGGCTCAGGCTGTCTGTCCTGCAACGTTTTCTGTCATTCCTGCTTAGCAGCAGATTCCCCTTCTTAGTCTGGGTTTCTGGAGCTCTGCACTAGAAACCTGCAATGGAGGAGACAGGTTTGAGCACCTCCATCTCACTCCCAGGTCCAGCGAGGACCTGCAGGGTGCAGAAGGGACACAAAGCTAGCTCAGCCACAGGATGTAGGCTGGGCTGAGACAAAAAGCTCCACATCAACTATTTATACCATGCAATCGTGGCTTTATAGCCATGGCTGCAGTTCACATTGAGTCAAGGCAAAACGTCCTATGATTTTCTTTGCAGGAGGACAAGGCCATTCATTCTGCCTGTCTTCATTAATTCCCATTTATTAAGCCAGCAATAAGCATTGTCTAAAATCCTCACATCTTGCCTGAATGAATAATGAACACTTCCCCAGTGTGGAAGTCCAAGCTTCCCAATAGTGTGAGTCACAAAGCACTTACAAGATGCAGCTACGAACACACAAGTGCAAAAGAAAACTCAGTGTCTCATGTTTCCCTGTCAGAGAATGAAGACAATCTCCCCTCTTTTGAGAGGATATTAACATTTACAAGTAAAAAGTAAGGATCACTGATCTGCCTTTCCAAGTACTTCCATTTTCAAATCAATACCACCACTAAATCTTTCATTTAAAGTTGATATACTTTATTCATTTAAACCCTTCTTCTCCCTTCCTTGGAAAGTATGAACCTACTAAAGTATATGAAAGATGTTTAACTGAACAAGTAGTTCACTTCCCAAACTCCTACCCTCTCACTTGGCATACATATGTCACTATATATGATAGAGATGATAGGTAGACAGATGATTGATAGGTAGACAGATGATCGATAGGTAGACAGATGATTGATCGATAGGTAGACAGATGATTGATCGATAGGTAGACAGATGATAGATAGATAGGTAGACAGATGATAGATAGATAGGTAGACAGATGATAGATAGGTAGGTAGACAGATGATAGATAGGTAGGTAGACAGATGATAGATAGGTAGGTAGACAGATGATAGATAGGTAGGTAGATGATAGATAGGTAGATAGATGATAGATAGGTAGATAGATGATAGATAGGTAGATAGATGATAGATAGGTAGATAGATGATAGGTAGGTAGATAGATGATAGGTAGGTAGATAGATGATAGGTAGGTAGATAGATGATAGGTAGATAGATGATAGATAGGTAGATAGATGATAGATAGGTAGATAGATGATAGGTAGATAGATGATAGGTAGATAGATGATAGGTAGATAGATGATAGGTAGATAGATGATAGGTAGATAGATGATAGGTAGATAGATGATAGGTAGATAGATAGATAGATAGATGATAGGTAGATAGATAGATAGATAGATAGATAGATAGATAGATAGATAGATAGATAGATAGATAGATACACACATATAGGGAACATTGTTTCCTAACAAATCCATGGCTTTCAAGGAAGCCATCCACTGAAGGATTAAACATGCAAACTAGAGATCCTGTCTAATTCCATTTAATCCCTGGTAACACAGCACAGAAGATGAGGTATTGTCCCTGGGTTCCTATTATTGCTGCTAGACACAAAACAGGGTACAACATACAACCACCCAAAATATCCCACAGCATAGGATCATTTTTAAGGGAGGCAGGCCCAAGTAAAGTCGTGTGGTGGACAAGTGATGCCAATATGCATTAGTCATTCTATATTAAATATAAAATCATGGTGGTGAAACCCTCAGCCCTGCCTGAAGAGGATAAAAAAGAATTTCTGTTAGAGAAACAAGAAAAAGGAGTTAAGCAACTGCTGAGGGCTTTTTCCCTAGCAAAAATACTTAGAAAAGTATAAAATGGCAAGCAGAAGGTATCCCTTCAGGACACCTACATTATTTTTTTTAATCTGAGATCAACAGTGCAACACCTAATGATTAACAGAAGAGGGGGAAAAGCTAAGACTGATCACAAAACACATTCACACAATGTCAACTCCTCTGGTTTGTCACTGTAGATTACACAGAAATTGAATGAAAGTCCAAAATAAAATTTAAAAAAGCTTTCAAATTCAATAATTATATCCAAAATTATACCATTTAGCTGTATACACTGGAAGAAGCACTTGGGTTTTCTTTACAAATCTCATATTTGTTACTTGAAAACAGCTTTACTTTACTAGTTGCACTTTTGTGACACACCCCTGCACACACACTTTTCTCTCTGTATAGTAATAACAAGCACACAAACATACACAAGATGAAAGCTACTGCTAAAATAAATAAGCAGTACACAAACTGTAAATAAACGTCTTCATTTCTAAACTTTTTTTGCTGTTGCTTCACTGAAAACTGTCCAGTTTCAAGGCATGTCAGCTGCTTTGGGCTCAGCAAGGGATTCTCAAAGTCCTGCCATTGCAAAGCTATGCCCCTGGACCCTCAGTTCGGAAAGCACTTACGTATGATCCTGAGAGACGTGCAATCTATAGTGGGTCTATAGTCTGATCCTATAGGGCAAACCCCAGGGAAGGATGAGAAATACTGGAAACAGACTTTCTTTTTCAGTTAGAGCACTAAGTGGATCTTTTCAATGTATCTGATATTATTAAAAAAAAAAAAGTGTCAGAATTTAGGGAAAAAAATATTCACACCATTTCCCAAGGACAAGGATTGATTCAGTTCTGGAGAAAGTGGTTTCATGCAAGCCTGCTCCTCTTTTATGCTGCCTGAGGGCAAGACAAAGCCTAGCCACTGTTTCAAAGCTGTAAATATCTTTATTTCACACCAGGTATCTGTCACCCAAACCCATTCCTCAAGTCTACATTAGTCAAAAGGCCTATTAACTTTCTAACTACTGCTGCTCTTCACCAATCTCAGGCAGCAGGTTTAACACTGGGTGGCTCTCTGTGCTCAATGGTTCACTCACACGCCATGGCACAATTAAGATGATTTCTGGCATCGGGGCAGAAAGCGTGGCGGGCAGGGAAGGACAATCATGTAAGTGAAAGAAAATACACAATACTCATGCTTGTATGCCAAAAAAGTAAAAAGACAAAAAAAAGAAAAATCTAAACCAAAACCAACAAACAAAACCAAACAAAACCAAAACTTACATTAAAGTTATCTGGCACAGGGCTGTCAGGTATAGTGGTACTAGACCTATAAGACTTTGTCTGCACATCTGGACTGATGCTTTACAACTTAATTCTCCTGAGGGAATATAAAAATCAGCCAGTCTTCATCTTGCCATGTATACATTAAAAAAAGTTGAAGCCATTATGGACAAAAGAACACTTCAGTTTTGTAGCTGTAGATATTCTACAGGTTCATGCACATTCATTGTCCCTCATCAGTGTTCTGGTTATACCACTGGACAAACCATCACCTTAAAAACCAGGGCTGCAATAAAACACTAAACCTTCTGAATTACACATTTGCTGTGTGGATACCTTGGCATGAGTGAGCTTTAAGGTGGGTTGCTCACTTTTGGCTATTTTTTCATGAAAAAAGGTTGACAGCATCATGTACATCAGACAAAACCCCCAAAACATTGCCATCCACGAGAAACATGGAAAAAAAGGCTGTGTTGCTTATTCAGCATCCACTGACAGTTGGCTTGCACAAAGAATGTCGCTGTGGTAGTTCATGTTCACGTGTTGGACAGCAAAAGCCATTCCAGAGAAATCCAATCAGTCGAGAGAAAGACTGCATATGGTTATGTTTTTTAAAGTTGATAGTTGATTATAATTTATAATACAATTCTAAAGAAGCACAGTAAGCTAATTACATTTGGGAGAAGACACAATTTAGAAGCTATAAAGATACAACCAGTAATAAGAAATCCTAGCTCCGAATTATGGCTCTCAATGCTCTTTACAGAATAAAACATTTGTTTTTGATTTCAGAAGTGGTTTGTATTCAACAATGTAAAATTTGTTTAAAGTTTCAATGGTTGTTCTCTTCCCTGCTCAGCAAATACTTGTATTAAATGCTTTTACAACATGCAAGATTATTGCAACCATAGGGTTGGGACTCCTTTGAGTTCTTCCCAATCAATAAAGTCTTTGCTCAGACTCAAAGTTGAAGGATTATGATCCAAATGCCCACTGACAAATGCCTGACCCTCAAAACAACTGTCTGTCAAGACAAAATATGAGATAATAAGAAGAAAAAAATTATAAAGGTCAAATCTTTGCTAGCATAGGTACGAAGCCTGTATAAAAGGAATCATCTCATAAAAATAGACTGAATTATTTAAACCAGCAGGACTCTGAGAACAGCTGATTTTTCAATACACTACTGCTCTTCAAAATGTGATAACCAACAGCACACAGCACACACATTAGGCTTGAGCTCTCTCACACGTGCTAAGAAATCTCTGAGTTTGAACAGTGCTAAAACTCCCTGCCTGATGATTACTTGGTAGAGCATCAGTCACTGCCAGTATAGCAGAGGGGTTACATACCTACACAGATCACACTCAAACTGCAGTAAAAACAACAAAAAGCAGCTATGAAGAGGAAGAGCTACACAAGGAAGAATTAGAAATATCACTTCTGCTAAAAATCAAACAGAAGAAAAACCACAAATCACCACATTATCCTTGGTGGCTGAAAACTAAAGCATAATTCCCCCAAGTATAGCTGGGGGTAATGCCTGGGACCCATAGGGCGATGCAGTATTGAGGCAGCATGTTCAGCTGGCAAGGCAAATGGCTCAACCACTACATGCTACCAGCATCCTCTGCTGGTTGACCCACTCAGCAGTGCCAGCCCCAAATTTCCAGGAATGGCAAGTTAAATGGCTCATGGTGAAGCATAGAAAGCAGCTCCAGGAGACGGTGCGACTCAAAACAAACACAAGACTCTGCTTCATGCCAGGCTTCTCAGAATTCCCAAAGACAGCAGGAAGGGTGTAAATGATCAGCTCTGTGACTCAGAAGACAGAGCAAATAAAACATTTGTACCTCACACATGACACCTGTTTTCCACCCTTTGCTTTTCAAGCTAGTCAGGTAGAGAACATTTAAAGACCCTTCAGTCAAGGCAAATGGCTTTGTGATAAGGAAAGCTGCCAAGTAAAACGTTATGCTTTTACCAGCTGTCACATCCAGAAACAGAAACAAGACCATTTTCACACTCATCAGTGAGTTAGGTAGAAAAGCAACCTAAATTGGAAGTGTGTGAGGAAAGCTATCATCTCAGGGTCTTAGCCAGGCAGGGATTGCAAGAACTTCCATGACTGGAGACACTAGACAAGCTGTTCAATTATCTACCAGCCAGTTCTCATGGCCAATACCGACATGATGACTGCAGCGAAAGAAGTTCAATCATAATTCTGGAATTACACAGGAGTGGAAAGACAGGGGAAAAATTACTGAATAAGCCTTTACCTCTGCTCGTTGCGTGCGGGGCAAAACCGACGACTTTTCAATGGCATAAACATCCACCAAGTAGAGACGCGCTCCTTGCTCCCTGTCCAAAATGGCAGCGGTCTGGATGACCCCAGTATGGCGCCCGATGGTGAAGAGGCGCCCAAGACTCTTATCTTCGCATCGAACGGAGACGATGTAATATTCCACCTGAGCTTCGGAGCCCCGCGGACTCGCCGCTTCGATAGATATCACATTTGTCCCAATGGGCTCACCTTCTTTTAAGATGGTTATGTATTTTGGCTGAGTGAAAACAGGCCCGTCAACCCCCTGCAGAATTATAGTCATTTCAGTGGTGGATTTTCTCCTTTCAGGGCCAAGATCCGTGGCAGAAACTATGAGATTGTATATGAGCTGAGAAGGCACCAAAGCTGACGCTACTCTTAAATCTCCGCTGTAGCGATCCACAATGAAAGTCTCAGTATCTCCATTAACTATTTCATATTCCACTTCTCCATTGGCACCCTCGTCAGGATCCGCAGCAATAATTGTCGTTAGGATGGAGCCGATCACAACCGAGGGGTCGGCTGCAAGGGCATTTTGTGATACGAACACGGGAACATTGTCATTTTGATCCGTCACCAAAATGGTCACGTTCTTCAGAGCGAATCGCCTGGTCTCCACAGGAACGGCCTGATCACTGGCTTTGACTGTTAACTCAAAGAGATTAGCAAACTCCCGATCTATTTCAGCATTGGTAAATATTGTCCCTTTCACTTCATCTATGCGGAAGTGATTACCCCTTGGCATCTGCTGGATGATTGCATACGTCAGCTGCCCGTTAATATCCGCATCCGGATCATGGGCAGTCACAGAAATGACAGAGCTACCAACAGGAACATTCTCAACAATCGATTTAAAGATGTCTCCTGGAGGAAAATTAGGAGGATTATCATTGAAATCTCTAACATGTATTACCACAGACATAGTAGATGACCGCGGTGGCCTTCCTTGGTCTTTCGCTGTTATATTTAGCTTATACAGAGATTGAGTCTCAAAGTCCAGTTTCTTTGCAAGAAAAATACTACCGGTGTTGGGACTGATGCTAAAGGTCCCGTGGTTGTTTGTCCCCGTAATACTATAGTGCAGGTCAGCATTGTCACCTGAATCAGAATCAGTGGCAGTGACAGATGACACAAGTTCACCAACCCTCATATTTTCCAAGACATCCACTAACAAGGTTGATTTAGGGAAGGAAGGACTGTTGTCATTTTCATCCAATACATCAATGCTCAACATGCAAGTTGAACTCAGGGAAACCTCTCCAGAGTCTACTGCTTGGATGACAAGGGAATATGACGCAGTAGCCTCATGATCTAGTTTGCCTACTAAGGTCACTTGGCCTGTGCTACTATCTATTGCAAACTGATTTTCTTCATTTCCCTTGATTACAGAGTAGTGAATCAATCCATTAACCCCTTCATCAACATCTGAGGCAGAAACTCTCAGCACCTGTGTCAGATTTGCTGCCAATTCTGATATAGTAGCTTGGTAGAGATCTTTCAAAAATTTGGGGGCATTATCATTGATGTCTTTCATGTAGATCTGTACAGTTGCCTGATCCTTTAGAGGCTTTGGCAACCCCTGATCTGTGGCTATTACTGTAAGACTAAATACTGCAGCTCCCCTCTGTCTCATAAGAGCTTCTCTGTCAAACTGATGAGTGCTTCTAATTTCCCCAGTTACTGTGTTCAGCTCAAAATCTGGCTGCAAATGCTCAAAGGAATACCTGACCTCACCATTTGGCCCGAAGTCTTTATCTACAGCATTTATTTTACCTACATATGATCCACCTCTCTGCTCCTCTTCAAAATAAAACACATAGTTAGTACTGTTGAACAGGGGCCTGTTATCATTTACATCCTCCAGAATCACAGTAACATTCACAGTAGCATTGAGTGGTTCTACTGCTCTATCAGAGGCAACAACCAGTAAAATATATCTTTCCTGAAGTTCACGGTCCAGTTCACTTTTTATATACAGCTGACCATCTGGGAATATGCCAAAGGCATCCCCAGCATTTCCTTCAATTATACTGTAAGCTATTTCACCGTTCACTCCCGAGTCTTTGTCGGAAGCCTGTACCTTAAAGAACCTGGAATTCACAGGCTCTGACTCCAAAATGGTAATTTCATAGGAAAGCTGGTCAAACACAGGCGGGTTATCATTTACATCATGGACAGAGACAGTCAGGATAAAGTTAGAGGACAGCTGCGGCACCCCCATATCCGAGGCCAGGATTTCAACTTGGTAAGACCCAGCATTTATGTCAAGTGGCCCTGTTAAGCTTATGGCACCAGTTTGTTCATTGATTGAAAACAAGCCCTTTGGGTTTTGCTTAAGGCTGTAAAGGACCACGCCGTTAACACCTTCATCAGGATCAAGAGCTTTGGCCTGGAATATGGTATGCCCAGCTTTCCAGTTCTCAACCACATTTACACTTTCCACAGCATGAATGAAGTGTGGGGAATTGTCATTTAAATCTTTGACAGTTATATTGACCACAGCATCGCCAGTTATCGCCCCACCACTAGCAACCACCTTCAGCTGGTAAAATGCTTGCTCCTCCCTGTCAATAATACTGGCTGTGGTGATCTGCCCCGTCGCTCTGTTGATGGCAAACATGCCCCTTTGGTCACCTGTCGTAATAAGGTAACTGATGTTGGTGTTGAGGTCCATGGTGGAAGCAAAAACAGTACCTACGTGGTAACCCAGGGCAACATTTTCAAAGACAACAAAACTGTACATGCCCTGGCTGAAAACAGGTGGGTTGTCCTGGGTGTCCAAGACAGTGATGGTGACAATGGCTTGGTTCTGCGACTGAAGATGGCCACCGTCAGTGGCCACGATCTGCAGCTGGTAAGCAGTTTTTTCCTCCCTGTCAAGGGCTATTTTTGTTGTGATGACCCCTGTCTGGCCATGGACCTGAAACCTGGAGCTATCTCCAGCTGAGATACTGTAGCTGACTGTCCCATTGGGTCCCAGATCAGGATCTGTGGCAGACACCGTGGTCACGTATGTTCCAGCTGGTTCGTTCTCTTGGATATGGGCAAAATATTGAACGGGGTAAAACACGGGGCTATTGTCATTCACATCCAGGACAGTCACATTAACTCGGGCTATTGAAGAAAGGGGAGGAGTGCCTAAATCAGTGGCCAAGACCTGCAGAGAGAAGTAAGACTGCTCCTCCCGGTCCAGCTGCGAGATGGTGCTGAGTTTGCCAGAAACAGGATCCAAGCGAAAAATCTGGCGAGGGGTCACAGATGAGGGGCCAACTGCTACCAGTGCTGGTTCAGCTTCCTGCAGGGAGAAGCGGACAGTCCCATTGTCCCCCAGGTCCCCATCAGCAGCACTCAGGACAAGGAGCTCAGTTCCTGATGGGGAGTTTTCAGCCAGGGACACCTGGTAGCCCTCGGGTTGACTGAAGCGAGGTTTGTTGTCATTGACATCCAGGATGGTCACCACGAGCTGTGCATAGGAGAACTTGGGCTGCACGCCCTGGTCACGGGCACTGATGTTAAGCACCACCTGAGAAGCAGTCTCCCGGTCCAGCCTGCTGGAGATGGATGTGCCTGCAGCATGTCCGGCACTGCTGCCCTCGGGGCCAGCTGTGGTGACCAGCCCGCTGTGCTCACTGATGCGAAACCAGCCGAGCTCATTGCCCGAGACGATGCTGTATTTGAGGTTGGCATTGAGGCCCGAGTCACGGTCCGTGGCACTCAGGCCCCGCACGTAACTGCCCAGGGGTACCTCCTCACTGATGTTCACCCTGTAGACTGACTGCCCAAAGACAGGTGGGTGGTCATTAATGTCATTCACAAAGATCACCAGGCTGGCTACTGAGGAGCGGCTCACGGGAGCTGCCACGGCCCCGTCAGGAGAAAAGCCAGAAGTGGGAGACCCTGGAGGTGGCGGTGGGGCCCCATAGTTATCCGCCACTGCCACGGTAAGGTTATAGGCTGGGATGCGTTCCCGGTCCAATGCAGCTGCTACCTTTATAAGGCTGAGGTTGGGTACCTTACTGCTGTGCACCTCAAAGTGCCGCTGCTCATTTCCCGCCAGGATCGACACTGAGATGTTCCCGTTGGCTGCGGGGGAGTCGGCATCGCTCACCGTCAGCAGGGCCACCACAGTGCCAGGGGCCGCATTCTCATCCACAGAGGCAAACCGGGACGTGGCCGGGAAGTAGCGGAACTTCACCCTGGGCTCGTTGTCATTGACATCGAGCAGGCGGATGAGGGCCTCGGCCCGGCCGCTCAGCGCCGGCACCCCTCGGTCCATGGCCTGGACTGTCAGTGAGTACTCCTGTCGCACCTCATAGTCCAAGCGCTCACGGATGCGGATCACTCCGCTCTCAGGGTCCACCTCAAACGGGAGGCTGCCAGCCCCATCCCCACCACCACTGCCACTGCCATCACCTCCTTCCAGGCGGTAGCGAATGTCAGCATTGGTGCCTTCATCAGCATCAGCTGCAGTGACCTGGAGAACACTGGCCCCAACAGGTGCATCCTCAGGCACTCGTGCCTGGTAAAGCGTCTGGCTGAAGATGGGGGGGTTGTCATTGATGTCCTGGACAGTGACGTTGACCTGCAGGTACCCTCGCCGACGGGGCTCCCCCTTGTCCTCCACCTGCACCAACAGCTGGTAGGTGGGGGTGGCCTCCCGGTCCAGCCCTCCACGGGAAACCAGGTGCAAGAAAGCTCCTTCACCGCTGGGGTTGAGGGTGATGTTGAGGCGGAAGCGGCCCTCCTCATTGCCGGCCACAATCCGATAGGAGCCGTGGTCTACACCATTGGTGCCACTGTCGGCATCGGTGGCTGTGTCCAGGATAAGCTGGCGCCCGCTGCCCGTGTCCTCCTTGAAAGTCACCACGATGGACGGGTCGGGGAAGACGGGCGCGTTGTCATTGAGGTCGAGCACCAGGACGCGCACCTCGCTGGGGTAGGTGGGCTGGCTGGAGAGCACCACCAGGTCCACCACGTCGCTGGCCAGGCTCTCGCGGTCGATGGTGGCGCGGGTGTGCAGGGCGCCCGAGGTGGCGTTGATGGCGAACAGGTCGTGGTGCTCGCTCAGGCGGTAGGTGAAGCCGGGCCGGGTGGCGATGGTGCCCACCCAGGTGCCGGGCGGCTGCTCCTCCAGCACCTGGAACACCTGGCGCGGCTCGGCGGCGGCGCTCCCCAGCGGCGGCAGCAGCGACAGCAGCAGCGACAGCAGCAGCGGCGGCGGAGCCCCGCGGGCGGCGGCGGCGGGGCGGCCCATGGCGACCCGGGGGCGCAGCGCCCCGAGCCGGGGGCCCGGCGCCGCCGCTGCTTCCGCCGCTCCCGCTCCCCTCCCTGCCGCCTCTCTGCTCACCCGCGGACGCTCCGCTCCGGGCGCGGACGGCAGCGGACCCGCCGCGCTCACGGGACGCTCCGGCTCTGCCTCTGCCGCCGCCGCTCCTCCCGCCGCCGCTCCGGGGCTGGGGGGCGGCCGGGGGCTCCGCGCCGCATCGCCGCTCAGCAGCCGCCGCCGCTACCGCCGGGGGCCCCGCGCCCCGCCGCTGCCCCGCGCTGGCCGCCGCCCCGCTGGCATTCCCGGGCGCTCGGCGGCGGAGCGGGTCCCGAACGCGCGGCCGACCGGACCCAACTTTGCCCGGCGCTCATGGATCCCGGCCCTCTTGACGCCCGGGGCCGGCTCCCCCCACGGGCGCCCATTGGCCGCCGCGCCGCCAGCGACCCTCCCACCGCCCGCCCCCCGCACCTGAGGGGCCGCCCCGGCGGGGACCGGGACGGCCGGGCGGGAGGGGAGGGGACTGGGTGTCCGCCCGGCAGCGCCGGGATGGAGGCGCGGGTCCCCTCCCGAAGCGCTCCCGCCTGGAGCGAGGAGGGACCGGGGACCCCCGGGCGGGATGCCCCGCGCACCGAGGGATGTGGCGGCGGCGGGCGCGGCGCCGCCTCTCACTTTTACAGCAGTTGGTGAAGGAACTCCGTGGCCCCGTTATCCCGGGAGATGCTCTGCCGCTCCTCCCGCTCCTCCCGCGGGCCCGGAGCGCCCTCTGCTGTCGTGCCGCGCGCGGCAGCGGTGAAACACGACAGGAATGCGCGAGTGTCCCCAGGAAACTCTGTCCTCGACCGACCGAAAGTCCCCAACATCCCGCTTCCCAAAAAGGCGGTGCGTGTAAATAACAAGGAAAGCCCCTAATCCCATCTCCCCGCGGTGCCGCTGGAAGTAAGAGTTTTGATTTGGCATGTGTTGACCTTTGAATACAAGCTGGGGTGTAAACACAAACCTGCAGACGGCAATTAAGCTGACAATGTAAATCCTGCGTGGCCACGTAGCAAATCAGCAAATGTAGAGTTTATTTATCCTTGTGAGAGAGTTAATGAACCTGGCAGTGGATTTTTCAGCGTGGAAAAGCCGGAGAAGTGAGAAAAGAGGGAGGAGAGGATAGAGGAGTGTGTGAGGATAAGGTGTCAAAGGCAGTTAGTTCTCCCTTAGTCTCCTGGATATGATGAAAAAAGGGATTTCAAATAAACATTAGCAGCAGTCTTGACTGGAAGCAGTTAGTAAGGAAGAAGCAGTGGTTCCTGTCCCCGGATGGTATTGCCATCTAACACAAAGAGATACTTCGGGACAACAGCTCCTGAAAATCCCTGTTTCCTTTAGAGATGGAGCCTCACATCCACGACCAGCCCCCTCCCCTGTGGATGCCGCAGCCAGCTGTGAGGTACGGTGAGGCTGGGGAGCCTTGTGCTGCCCTCCCTCCATGGGACCCTGTGCCAGTGCTGTTGTCGCGGGGAATCTTTCCTTTGGGTCACAGTATTTAGTTTTGCACTTTTCAATGTCTGCTACCGACCCCGAGAAGGACTTTTGACCTCAAAGTGCTCTGCTTTTCCAAGCTGCACTAGTTCAGTAGGAACTAGCAAGTTATCTACAAAAAAAAAGTGCTAACACCTCCCGCGCTCTTGGAAGGAGCTGGACAGTAAATCGATGCGACAACTAAGAACTGATCGTCAGTCCTGTCTGCCTGCCTGGATCCATAACGCTGTTAAGGTCTGCACCAGTTCTTTGATATTTAACTCCACCTACAGGCGGGCATCGACCCTTGCCTGCAGCGAGCAATTCGCTGCGTCTTCTCGAGAGCATAGAAAGGTGACTTCTCTACTTGTATTACAAAATTGCCCCTAGTTTATAGAATCAGCAAAAAACAACAGTAATACTAAATTCAGAAAGAAATAAGATTATAAGGGTTGGAGGGGGAGGATTACCAACATAAGTTAACATCAACCCTCACTAGAATAGATCTTCGAGCATTTCAGCACATCTTAATCACTGGAGTTTTTTCCTCTGTACATGGGATTTTTCACATCTGCTAAATTTGATCTCCAAATCAAAAATACAGCACTGAGAAACATTCTGACACCCCCTGAAAGAACTTTGATCCTTTCCCTAATGAATAGGTCAGAATGAATCATTAACCAAGTATTTTATGTGTGGAACAGGCACAGTCTTGTTCTGACATTGTTCAAACTTTTCTGTGCCCACAGTTTGTGCTTCCCTCTGGGTTCTTCTCTCAAATCTCAAAATTAGAAATGCTGCTACACAAGTACGCAAATTCAAATACATGAAAGCACAACATCAGCCTTTTCATTGCTGTACATTTCAGGTAAGCAAAATGGCTAAAATTCCGAAAAAAAACCCAGGAGAATATCTAGACAATAGGTTTCAAAGCACAAGGTTTATGCTGCTCTAGCCACTCGTAAATAATGTCTGTCAATATTAGATACCAGAATTATGATGTGTGCCCCTTGCATTATAGTACCAGAAAATGATACATTGCAAAATTTTGCAACCCACATGAGAATGAATCAAACAATATCTGGGGTTTTTTTGTTTACAGGCCATGTAATTTAATATTTGGAATTATATCTATGATATGATGACTGTAAATATTGACAAGTTGTTTCAGAAACAGAATTTTCTTAAGCCTTTTGTAGCCATAAATGTAAAGCAGGCCTTGGTGTATTTCTAGATATGAGCCACCCACAAAAGAAAACCCCCACTCCTTAAATTCCTGAAGTGTTTCCATATATCAAAAATTGCATTTCATAGGGTTCAGAAAGTAATGGTTTTTTAAATTAAAATGTTTACAAAAAGTTATAAAAAACCTACAGACAATTTCCAGTTACCAAAACTATTTCAGGAAAAGTTTTTTTATATAACTTTCTCATTGCAGCTGTATTATATTTTTAATGTGAGCTATTTTAAATGTAGCCAAACTTAGAAGATGCTTTAAAAACAACTGTACTTGTTTTCTAAAAAAAAAAAAAAGTTGTTTTAATGACTAAGAAAAAGCCCATTGAAATTGAAGCGGCTATGGTAGATTTTAAGCAACAGAAACCTGCATATGCTGTCACTGGTACTGTCAGCAAGATGTATTTTAAATGAGTTAATGGAACAGTGCAATACATCCCTCAGGATCCAGCCTCTTCTCTGTCGCTGCTCCGATTTTGCTTCATGAAAGATGAACAATTTGTTTATCTGAAGATTAGGGTGTGACTGTCACAAACACTGGCTTATTTCTACGTATCAGTGGTAAAAAGACAGTCTAGGACAGAAGAAAACAAAACCAAAACCCCAAAAGACAAGTGTTTGGCAGCCATAGGGTCATCCCCAGTGGCTCCCAAGTCCAAGTCTTGCCAAGCACCTCAGATGAGACCAGAGCTGCTGCAGTGAGAACTCCCATCCTACCTTGTGGAAGAGTAGTTATGAGGAATTTGGTGGTGTTGGAAGCAGGAAAGAAATCATTCATCAGCCCCAGGAGATTTTGTCCCTGTTATTCAGGCTGAAACAAAACAAACTTGCTGGAACAGGTTGCCCAGAGAAGCTGTAGATGCCCCAGCCCTGGAAGTGTTCAAGGCCAGGTTGGATAGGGCTTTGAGCAGGCTGGTCTAGAGGAAGCTTGCCCTGAAAGAGAGGTCTTAAAATTCAGGGGAACTCCCAAAATTCTTCCCTGAAGCCAAATGGAAACTTTACATGTAGATCTGTTTCCCCTTTGCAGATCTTACAGCCTGTGAGTAAATAATGACAGAGAGACCTCCTGAGCCAACTTCTAGTTCACATTACATTATCCTAAGTTAGAAATAGCTCTGCTCATTTCAGTGTTGGTACATCAGCATAAGTATGGCTTGAGTTTTAACTCCTTTTAGATTAACACAAATAAACTCAGAGTTAGCTGTGCTAAGAAGTGCTGGGCCACTCATAACTTGTGAGAATGAAAATAAAGTGAAGAAAAGGTCATTTTGCACTTTTTGTCTTGCCTCCAGCTCTGTTGATAACACAGCCCAACACTTCATCAGGCTTTCACCTCCAGATACAGGGAAAGCAATCTAATCCCAACACTGTCCAGCTCACACTCCACTGCAAAGTCTTAATAATGACCTCAGTGTCCAGTGTCAACAGATCAACACATCTGGCTGTGATGTTTGATGTGTTTCCAATGCTGTTTTGCCCAAAGTGGGCAATGATGCTGCTGAAATGTTGTACTGGAAGGCACAGAAAGTAGAGAAGCAAGTGGAGGGCTAATGAATGAAATGAAAAGCATTATGGGGGAATAAAAAGTTTTTAAGCAAGTTTTTTACCCTTGGTTAGCTAAATGAAAATTGAATTTCTACCTGTTATTTCACACAGCCGTCAGAGGTCTCAGGCTTACAATTGGATATCGACAGGCAGAGAATTTTATTCTGCAGCCAGAATAGGAACTGGTTATGAATTCGTCAGATCTGCCAGGTAGGTTTCTGTGTTTTGTATTTGATGAGCTGAAGGTGAGAGCACAGAAGCTCTGTTTGATGCACAGCGCTCCTGAGCAATGCGAGACTTGGTACTGGGCATTTTCATTATTTCTTGCAGGCAGTTGGAATTCTGCCCATGGCTCTAGGAAGATATTCCTGTACCCCTACCTGCAGTAATCCATTTGCTTCTCATCATCACTGGATTGGGGAATGCTGTAGTCAGGAAATTAGGCGTCTTAAAAACAATCTCAGTGTGTCCCAGAGATATACCAACAGGTCCCCTCTCAGTGTGAGCTATGCTCCTTGTTCCCGTATACACAACTTAATGATATATTAAAATGCATTTTGGTCTGATTTCAGCTTCCCAGTAAGAAAAGACAACCAATAGTGCAGCTTGTCTGAGGACACAACTATTCATTTTTCTGTTTTCATATGGTGTGTGCTGTATCTCAGTCAAACAACATTCCAAATTACTCTGAATAACTGACTTTGCATTTTGCTACACTACATACTTTGCTGTCAGCTGGTGATTTTATCAGACAACTTTATTTCCTTCTAGACCACTGATAGAGATCTGGAATGCTATGTGACCAAGACTATGCAGTTCCTGGCAGAGCCACTAAAAACACCTTAACAGAATTAGGATAATTCAGTAACTAATTTTTTGAGGTCTGTCAGTCCACTTGTGTCAGTGTATTGAACACAGACTGCTTTCTGAGTGGAGATATTTTATCAGCATTCAAACAGGATTAAGTTAAATGCTGTAAAGAATCCTTGTATCACTACTCCCAAAAACCAATCTCAAAATCAATTTTTATTAGTTAAATAAACCCCTATTTTTAAATACATTACAAACCAGCTTGGCAGTCATTGCTTTCATTCTGTGCTTGCACACCAGAGGACTGTACGATTGACAGCAGATTAACCAGATTGTCCTCTCCAGCCTGTGCAGTAGTGATAATATTTGACTGTCTTTTAGTATTTCATTGATGTTGCTCAGGCACATGGTGTGATTCTTGGGGCTGTCCTGGTCAGGGCCAGGGGTAGAACTATGATTATCCTTGTGGGTCATTTCCAATTCATGATATTCTGTGATTCTAGAATTCTAAGAATCAAATTCCTTGACAATTGTGAACATCCATAAAGTAGCCCAAACGATCAGGCTTCAGATCTGTTTATCACAGGCACATTTTGGAATCTACTTTTCCCTAGAAGTGTTATTTCTAGGCCCTACCTAGACTAGCACAGTAATCAGAAATTCTAGGTCGTACAATAAAATTGTGGATTTCCCATGATAAAATTCGATCACAATGGGGGGTTTTATAATCATGTTCTGTTAAATATACAGTTGCAAAGGACAAGAATTTCCCACCTTATCTTACCAGCTTGTCATTCAGTTTCTTGATTTTCTACAATATTTTCCTAGCTTTTTATCTGAAAATGAATTTGTTTTATTCCTCTGGCTCATCTGAGACATTTCTTTCTTGAGAGAGTGCAGCATCTGCTTGATGAATGAGTAAATCTAATCTTTTTTGGTTCTCTTACTGGACTTTTTCTCTATTGGTTCCTTTTACTAATTACATTCAAAGTTTTAACACCACTTTGTATTTCAGTTAGGGACAGATAGAGTGGAAAACACCTTTGTTCCATCTTTTTCTCCCTTGATGTTACATGAATGAAATATTTCCATAGTATTTTTCTCAAGATACAGTTTAGCAGTCACTGAGGCAGAATAATGTTGATTTAAATCAATAGGTATTGAACCCTTCCTTTTCATTATTATTCTGCATAAAAACGGGGGTCTGACTAGAGACAGTCAAGCGACAGGTGAGTTAAAAATCTGCTTTTCACTGGTTACAGAAGTTATGGTCAGGTATTTCTCCCTCCCCTTGATGTATTCATGCACTTGGCTCCTACCAAGGCTGCAAGGGATAAAAAAACTAAACATGGCATGTCATTTGAGTTTGACTTGTTCTGACACTAAATAATTTAGACTGGGATAGTCATAATGTGTTCCTGAGAATCACATCAACCCAGATGGGGAGAGCAGCAGAATCAGACCTTGTGTGCCTGATTCAGTTCTCAGTTGCCTTCCCAGTCACACTAATGACAGCTGAATTGGACTTTTGATATTTATCACTTAATAGACTTGCTGTGCTTAGAAAAAGAACATTAAAGTGTTTTTCCAGCCATGTTTTATAGCCTAGAAATATACTGGTCTGAACTTAGTAGTTTTATTTTTCAACACCTGTCTGCAACAGCATGTTTTCTTTTTCCTTTAACAGCTAGAGCACTCAGCAGTGCTCTTAACTGTATATTGTGGCTGTGGCTTTTTTTTTTTTTAAATTAAGGTGATTTTTTTAGTAGCTCATAGCCTGGCTGTTTGTGAAAACCTGTTGAAGTCAGCAGCTGCCACATAAAAATGGTTTTAAAGGTTTTAAAAAGGTTTTAAAAAAACATCCGCTACAATTCAAGTGTAAAATTCAGAGTTATTTCACTCAAAGTAAGATTCCCATCAAATGAACAGATGAATCCCATCACTTCTGAACAGAAAAAGAAAGAAAAAAGCTCCCATAAAAAAAACCCACCTCACAAAAACCTCTAAACAAGTACAAATCCTGCAGTTCCAACACAAAACTGTACTGATCTCTGGCACTTAAGGACAACTTAACTGGCTAGTTAAGAAAGAAAGAAAAGGAATCTCAAAGCAATTACTATTGCTTCTTTTTTGTTCACTTCTTTCTTTTAAGTGCTCTTATTTCTTTGTCACAAGATTTAAAAACCTAAATTGCAACAGAAGGCTTGCATCATTCTCTTTTCTATTTTCACAGAAAAACTTCCATGAATCGAGTTAGAAATTCATAAAATAACTGGGAAATACTGTAATATATGGAATGTATACATATTGTTATGGCTTGGAAAGCCAGGAATGGAGAGAATGAATTTTAAAAAAAGAAAAGGAAGGAAGGAAGAAAAGAAGGAAGGAAGGAAAGAAAGAAAGAAGAAGGAAAGAAGAAAGAAAGAAAGAAAGAAAGAAAGAAAGAAAGAAAGAAAGAAAGAAAGAAAGAAAGAAAGAAAGAAAGAAAGAAAGAAAGAAAGAAAGAAAGAAAGAAAGAAAGAAAGAAAGAAAGAAAGAAAGAAAGAAAGAAAGAAAGAAAGAAAGAAAGAAAGAAAGAAAGAAAGAAAGAAAGAAAGAAAGAAAAGAAAGAAAGAAAGAAAGAAAGAAAGAAAGAAAGAAAGAAAGAAAGAAAGAAAGAAAGAAAGAAAGAAAGAAAGAAAGAAAGAAAGAAAGAAAAAGAAAGAAAGAAAAAGAAAGAAAGAAAGAAAGAAAGAAAGAAAGAAAGAAAGAAAGAAAGAAAGAAAGAAAGAAAGAAAGAAAGAAAGAAAGAAAGAAAGAAAGAAAGAAAGAAAGAAAGAAAGAAAGAAAGAAAGAAAGAAAAAGAAAAAGAAGGAAAGAAAGAAAGAGAAAGAAGAAAGAAAGAAAGAAAAAAGCTTTAATTGTATTTTGTTCATAGAATTCAGCTTAGTCATAAAAAAAGCCCCTCAAAAACCCTAACAGTGCTTTCAGCTATTTTAGACTGACAAACTTAATAAGATGGTTTTGATACTGAAACTGTAGTTTCCTGGGAGCCCACAAGGTGGTAGAGTTCAGCTGAGGAGAGAATCTATGCCGAATTACTATTGCCTGGACCGTGAACACGAAGTTAATAACTAGTTGAAAGTGCTAATTTTGCTATGACCCAGAAACTCAAATAACTATTTTTATTTTTTTTTTTAGCTTTTCGTTTCTGGCTTAGTCTTGGTTTTCTATTTGAATGAATGCACCTCACTAATGCTTCAAGCATCTCTATTCCATACTCTGGATGGAGTTTAGTTCAGCAAGTATTGACAGCGAGACATTGGGAAAACAGATTATTTGTCTAGAATGCAGTAAATCTGTAATACAGCTTAGTACAGCTGTACACAGTTACTGTGAAGCTGCTGGACCTTTACTCAGCCTTCACTGAACAAAGCAACCTGTCTAAATCAGAAATACAACCTATTATGCAGTAAAACAGCTCTGCAGTGCTACAAATCTGGAAGTTAAATCTGCTCTTTGGAGTCCAACAGATTTACTAGTCTCCCTGATGCTAAGTGGTGCTTTACTGACTCTCTTGTCGTGATTCCAGCAGTTCAAGAAAGAGAAATAAAGTACCTACAACATTTCAAGTGCAGTTTTTGAAGAAGTAAACCCATTAATGTCAAAATCACTTGGAGCTCAGAAGAATAAAATTTTGGTATAAACTTGGATTACAGTGGCAGCTACTTTAGCGTGGATATGATTAGAGGATAAAGCAAGAAAAGCTAGGAAAAAGTGTGTCTAGAAACAATTTTAGGCATACAGTACCATAATTGCTATGTTTTCAAGGCCTGTCTCTACCAGTCATTGCACTGCTGATATGAAAGCATCATGCAAAAGCAAGTCCCAGTATCCTGAAATCCTCTGGCCAGATGCTGTGGAGAAAGCCATAAAAGTCCTCCTAAACCAGCCTAAAGCTCTACCTTGGCTCTTTTGAGAAAGCTTTGCTTACTGCTGCCTATAAACTCAGATAAACGAGCTCATATTGAGCTGTTGATGCAGTGACAGCTTATTAGCCCCTGACAGTGACAGCCCCGGCTCATCACCTACTCAGACTCATCTTTACTCAAGCCAAGATGCTAATAGGTAATAAACTGTGAAGAAACAGCAGGAACTGAATTTAAGTAACGGGCAGTATCTGCATAACATTCAGAAATGTGTACTCTCTATAGGGGGGGAAAATAAAAGCAATCACCTTCCTCAAGTTTTTTAAAAAAATATTAAGAAAAACTGTGAAGCAATACTGTACTGAGCAGTGGGAGTTGTAAGTGGTCCATAGCCTTATCCTACATCTCCTTAAAGCAAATTATTATATTTCACACTTGATAAAGAAATAAAGATCTCAGAATTGAATCAGGCTTGGAATAGCACAGAACAAGACTATTATGACTCTACTGTTAGTATCATTTGGTGATTTACTAGGAAGACTTTTTGATACTCAAAGGAAAAACCTTGGAGCTTTTTGTCTGTGCAGAAGGTGAAATACATCATGTTTTGTGTTAATTAAACATTTAATTTTTCACTGGTGAAGTAACTAAGGTAGAACTTAATACTTTTACAGAAATTGCCAGTAATATTAAAATTCTAACATATTTTGAAGGGACCCTAAGGGTAGGGCATAGTCACTTTATATCACTACTTAATGTCATCCTGAAAACTACTTTCATTACACTAAGATGAAATATAGCAAACTGAGTGGAAGCTGGAACTCACATCAGGTGAAAATAAATGAGGAATGATTACTTATTGCCATAGAGGCAGATGGAATTCTGTGGCATCCCATAATTTTGACTGCCCATGGAAGGGACATAAATGGGAACCTGAGAGGGTCCCCTGGGAGGGACACTGGTGATGCTGTGGCAGTGCCACGGCCCTTCGTGTGCCAGCTCCCTACTCTCCCTGCAGGGCTGCAAACACCTCTTTCAAGGAAAACCGATGCAGGATTTCAGGAGCTTTGACCTTTGCAATAGGCCTGTTGTAGTGGGATGATGTCCACTGGGGATAACTAGGCAGTTTGCATCCCTGAAACAATAGTGGACTTCCTGAGGAAGAGCCACATAACACCCTTTGCACTCACATTTTCAAGACTGGCTTCATGAAAAAGGAAAGAAATGTTTCCTTAAGGAAAGGAGTGGCTGAGCCCTGAGAAAAGTCCTGAGCAAAGATTGAGAGCCACTTTCTCCTGCAACCCCCATCCTGGTTGCAGCACACACCTCACAACACGTTAAATGCCAACAGCTGCTCTTGGGAACAGACATCTGAGAAGAAATAAGTAAATTCTGATTAGCCTAATATTTCTCTGGCCTTTCTATACAGAGCTGTCCCTTAAGGCATAAGAGGAATTTGATAATACCAAGATGACAGGTTAACCTGGGTTTGGGCAAAATAAGACCTTTCTCTTGAACTGTGTTCAAAATGTTCATGGCGAAGATGTCGGAGAGCTGGAACACCTTGGATCAAATGCAGCAAGAGTTGAAACCTCCCCTGAATAGAGAGCAAAGTCCCTCCAAGGCTCTTTGATGTCCCAGGTTTCAGGTTGTTAGAAACTTTAATAATAAACCTCTCTGGTATGCATAATTTCACACAGATATATGTATGTGTGTGTGTCTGTCAGGGAATGAAACGGCAACAGGAACAGAAAATGAGAAAAAGGAAAATGAACCCTGCAAGTATTTCTTTTACACCACTTCAATATTTGAAATGATCTTTGAGTGGGAATGACTAAAATTTCTGCCATGATTTTCCTTAGGGAATACATAATTTACAGACTGCAGTATACATGGTGCATTATTTCAGAATAAAGGCTGTCTTGACTAGCTGGTAGTACAGGATCCCCTATCTTAGCAAGGGTGGAGGTTTTATTTGTAGTCAACCTGCATTTGAGGCTAAGCTGCTTCACTTTCTTGAGGAATCACTATCCATTCCATTTGACCCATCCTCTGTTTCACAATTG
>NW_026990982.1:0-30440 GCF_036250125.1 Pseudopipra pipra
TCTGCAACATTACGACATGTCTGCGCTTTACGAGGTCACTGTGATGATGAGACCTGCACCATTATGACATGTCTGGGCTTTATGAGGTCAGTGTCATGAGGAGGCCTGCACCATTAAGACATGTCTGGGCTTTATGAGGTCAGTGCCACAATGAGTCCTGCACCATTATGACATGTCTGGGCTTTATGAGTTCAGTGTGATGATGAGGCCTGCACCAATATGAAGTGTCTAAGCTTTATGCTGTCACTGTGATTATGAGGCCTGCACCGTTATGAGGTATCTGGGCTTTAGGAGGTCACTGTGATGATGAGACCTGAACCATTATGACATGTGTCTGGGATTTATGAGGTCAGTGCCATGAGGAGGCCTGCACCATTATGACATGTCTGGGCTTTATGAGGTCACTGTGATGATGATGCCTGGGCCATTATGACATGTCTGGGCTTTATGAGGTCGGTGGGGTGATGAGGCCTGCACCATTATGAGGTGTCTGGGCATTATGAGGTATGTGCCATGACGAGGCCTGCACCATTATGACATGTCTTGGCTTAGTGAGATCACTGTGGTGATGAGGCCTGCACCATTATGAGGTGTCTGGGCATTATGAGGTCAGTGTAATGGTGAGACCTGCACCATTATGACATGTCTGGGCTTTATGAGGTCAGTGTCATGAGGAGGCCTGCACCATTACGACATGTCTGGGCTTTATGAGGTCAGTGCCATAATGAGTCCTGCACCATTATGACATGTCTGGGCTTTATGAGTTCAGTTTGATGATGAGGCCTGCACCAATATGAAGTGTCTAAGCTTTATGCTGTCACTGTGATTATGAGGCCTGCACCGCTATGAGGTATCTGGGCATTATGAGGTCAGTGTGATGATGAGGCCTGCACCATTATGACATGTCTGGGCTTTCTGAGGTCAGTGCCGTGATGAGCCCTGCACAATTATGAGTGTCTGGGCTTTATGAGGTCACTGTGATGATGAGGCCTGCACCATTATGACATGTCTGGGCTTTCTGAGGTCAGTGCCTTGATGAGGCCTGCACAATTATGACGTGTCTGGGCTTTATGAGGTCACTGTGATGATGAGGCCTGCACCATTATGACATGTCTGGGCTTTACGAGGTCAGTGTGATTATGAGACCTGCACCATTATGAGGTGTCTAGGTTTTATGAGGTCAGTGTGATTATGAGACCTGTACCATTATGACGTGTCCGGGTTTTATGAGGTCAGTGCGATGATGAGGCCTGCACCATTTTGAGGTGTGTGGGCATTATGTGGTCAGTGTGATGATGAGGCCTGCACCATTATTACATGTCTGGGCTTCATGAGGTCAGTGCCGTGATGAGGCCTGCACCATTATGACGTGTCCGGGCTTTATGAGGTCAGTGTGATGATGAGGCCTGCACCATTATGACATGTCTGGGCTTTATGAGGTCACTGTGATGATGAGGCCTGCACCATTATGACATATCTGCGCTTTATGAGGTCAGTGCCATGATGAGGCCTGCACCATTATGACAAGTCTGGACTTTATGAGGTCACTGTGATGATGAGGCCTGCACAATTATGACATATCTGGGCTTTATGAGGTCAGTGCCATGATGAGACCTGCACCATTATGACATGTCTGGGTTTTATGAGGTCAGTGCCATGATGAGACCTGCACGATTATGACATTTCTGGGCTTTATGAGGTAACTGTGATGATGAGACCTGCACCATTATGTGGTGTCTGGGCTTTATGAGGTCAGTGCCATGACGAGGTCTGCACCATTATGACATGTCTGGGCATTATGAGGTCAGTGTCATGATGAGGACTGCACCATTATGACATGTCTGGGCTTTATGAAGTCAGTGCCAAGAGGAGGCCTGCACCATTATGACATGTCTGAGCTTTATGAGGTCACTGTGATGATGAGGACTGCACCATTATGACGTCTGGGCTTTATGAGGTGACTGTGATAATGAGGCCTGCAACATTATGACATGTCTGGCCTTATTGAGCACAGTGCCATGACGAGAACCTGCACCATTATGACATGTCTGGGCTTTACGAGGCCAGTGCCATGAGGAGTCCTGCACCATTATGACATGTATGGTCTTTATGATGTGACTGTGATGACGAGGCCTGCACCATTATAACATGTCTGGGCTTTATGAGGTCAGTGCAAGGGGGATGCCTGCACCATTATGAGGTGTCTGGGCATTATGAGGTATGTGCCATGACGAGGCCTGCACCATTATGACATGTCTTGGCTTAGTGAGGTCACTGTGGTGATGAGGCCTGCACCATTATGAGGTGTCTGGGCATTATGAGGTCAGTGTAATGATGAGACCTGCAACATTACGACATGTCTGCGCTTTACGAGGTCACTGTGATGATGAGACCTGCACCATTATGACATGTCTGGGCTTTATGAGGTCAGTGTCATGAGGAGGCCTGCACCATTAAGACATGTCTGGGCTTCATGAGGTCAGTGCCACAATGAGTCCTGCACCATTATGACATGTCTGGGCTTTATGAGTTCAGTGTGATGATGAGGCCTGCACCAATATGAAGTGTCTAAGCTTTATGCTGTCACTGTGATTATGAGGCCTGCACCGTTATGAGGTATCTGGGCTTTAGGAGGTCACTGTGATGATGAGACCTGAACCATTATGACATGTGTCTGGGATTTATGAGGTCAGTGCCATGAGGAGGCCTGCACCATTATGACATGTCTGGGCTTTATGAGGTCACTGTGATGATGATGCCTGGGCCATTATGACATGTCTGGGCTTTATGAGGTCGGTGTGGTGATGAGGCCTGCACCATTATGAGGTGTCTGGGCATTATGAGGTATGTGCCATGACGAGGCCTGCACCATTATGACATGTCTTGGCTTAGTGAGATCACTGTGGTGATGAGGCCTGCACCATTATGAGGTGTCTGGGCATTATGAGGTCAGTGTAATGATGAGACCTGCACCATTATGACATGTCTGGGCTTTATGAGGTCAGTGTCATGAGGAGGCCTGCACCATTACGACATGTCTGGGCTTTATGAGGTCAGTGCCATAATGAGTCCTGCACCATTATGACATGTCTGGGCTTTATGAGTTCAGTTTGATGATGAGGCCTGCACCAATATGAAGTGTCTAAGCTTTATGCTGTCACTGTGATGATGAGGCGTGCACCGCTATGAGGTATCTGGGCATTATGAGGTCAGTGTGATGATGAGGCCTGCACCATTATGACATGTCTGGGCTTTCTGAGGTCAGTGCCGTGATGAGCCCTGCACAATTATGAGTGTCTGGGCTTTATGAGGTCACTGTGATGATGAGGCCTGCACCATTATGACATGTCTGGGCTTTCTGAGGTCAGTGCCGTGATGAGGCCTGCACAATTATGACGTGTCTGGGCTTTATGAGGTCACTGTGATGATGAGGCCTGCACCATTATGACATGTCTGGGCTTTATGAGGTCAGTGTGATTATGAGACCTGCACCATTATGAGGTGTCTAGGTTTTATGAGGTCAGTGTGATTATGAGACCTGTACCATTATGACGTGTCCGGGTTTTATGAGGTCAGTGCGATGATGAGGCCTGCACCATTTTGAGGTGTGTGGGCATTATGTGGTCAGTGTGATGATGAGGCCTGCACCATTATTACATGTCTGGGCTTCATGAGGTCAGTGCCGTGATGAGGCCTGCACCATTATGACGTGTCCGGGCTTTATGAGGTCAGTGTGATGATGAGGCCTGCACCATTATGACATGTCTGGGCTTTATGAGGTCACTGTGATGATGAGGCCTGCCCCATTATGACATATCTGCGCTTTATGAGGTCAGTGCCATGATGAGGCCTGCACTATTATGACAAGTCTGGACTTTATGAGGTCAGTGCCATGATGAGACCTGCACAATTATGACATATCTGGGCTTTATGAGGTCAGTGACATGATGAGGCCTGCACCATTATGACATGTCTGGGTTTTATGAGGTCAGTGCCATGATGAGACCTGCACGATTATGACATTTCTGGGCTTTATGAGGTAACTGTGATGATGAGACCTGCACCATTATGTGGTGTCTGGGCTTTATGAGGTCAGTGTGATGATGAGGTCTGAACCATTATGATATATCTGGGCTTTATGAGGTCAGTGCCATGACGAGGTCTGCACCATTATGACATGTCTGGGCATTATGAGGTCAGTGTCATGATGAGGACTGCACCATTATGACATGTCTGGGCTTTATGAAGTCAGTGCCAAGAGGAGGCCTGCACCATTATGACATGTCTGAGCTTTATGAGGTCACTGTGATGATGAGGACTGCACCATTATGACATGTCTGGGCTTTATGAGGTGACTGTGATAATGAGGCCTGCAACATTATGACATGTCTGGCCTTATTGAGCACAGTGCCATGACGAGACCTGCACCATTATGACATGTCTGGGCTTTACGAGGCCAGTGCCATGAGGAGTCCTGCACCATTATGACATGTATGGTCTTTATGATGTGACTGTGATGACGAGGCCTGCACCATTATAACATGTCTGGGCTTTATGAGGTCAGTGCAAGGGGGATGCCTGCACCATTATGAGGTGTCTGGGCATTATGAGGTATGTGCCATGACGAGGCCTGCACCATTATGACATGTCTTGGCTTAGTGAGGTCACTGTGGTGATGAGGCCTGCACCATTATGAGGTGTCTGGGCATTATGAGGTCAGTGTAATGATGAGGCCTGCAACATTACATCATGTCTGCGCTTTACGAGGTCACTGTGATGATGAGACCTGCACCATTATGACATGTCTGGGCTTTATGAGGTCAGTGTCATGAGGAGGCCTGCACCATTAAGACATGTCTGGGCTTTATGAGGTCAGTGCCACAATGAGTCCTGCACCATTATGACATGTCTGGGCTTTATGAGTTCAGTGTGATGATGAGGCCTGCACCAATATGAAGTGTCTAAGCTTTATGCTGTCACTGTGATTATGAGGCCTGCACCGTTATGAGGTATCTGGGCTTTAGGAGGTCACTGTGATGATGAGACCTGAACCATTATGACATGTGTCTGGGATTTATGAGGTCAGTGCCATGAGGAGGCCTGCACCATTATGACATGTCTGGGCTTTATGAGGTCACTGTGATGATGATGCCTGGGCCATTATGACATGTCTGGGCTTTATGAGGTCGGTGTGGTGATGAGGCCTGCACCATTATGAGGTGTCTGGGCATTATGAGGTATGTGCCATGACGAGGCCTGCACCATTATGACATGTCTTGGCTTAGTGAGATCACTGTGGTGATGAGGCCTGCACCATTATGAGGTGTCTGGGCATTATGAGGTCAGTGTAATGATGAGACCTGCACCATTATGACATGTCTGGGCTTTATGAGGTCAGTGTCATGAGGAGGCCTGCACCATTACGACATGTCTGGGCTTTATGAGGTCAGTGCCATAATGAGTCCTGCACCATTATGACATGTCTGGGCTTTATGAGTTCAGTTTGATGATGAGGCCTGCACCAATATGAAGTGTCTAAGCTTTATGCTGTCACTGTGATTATGAGGCCTGCACCGCTATGAGGTATCTGGGAATTATGAGGTCAGTGTGATGATGAGACCTGCACCGCTATGAGGTATCTGGGCATTATGAGGTCAGTGTGATGATGAGGCCTGCACCATTATGACATGTCTGGGCTTTCTGAGGTCAGTGCCGTGATGAGCCCTGCACAATTATGAGTGTCTGGGCTTTATGAGGTCACTGTGATGATGAGGCCTGCACCATTATGACATGTCTGGGCTTTCTGAGGTCAGTGCCGTGATGAGCCCTGCACAATTATGAGTGTCTGGGCATTATGAGGTAAGTGCCATGACGAGGCCTGCACCATTATGACATGTCTTGGCTTAGTGAGGTCACTGTGGTGATGAGGCCTGCACCATTATGAGGTGTCTGGGCATTATGAGGTCAGTGTAATGATGAGACCTGCAACATTACGACATGTCTGCGCTTTACGAGGTCACTGTGATGATGAGACCTGCACCATTATGACATGTCTGGGCTTTATGAGGTCAGTGTCATGAGGAGGCCTGCACCATTAAGACATGTCTGGGCTTCATGAGGTCAGTGCCACAATGAGTCCTGCACCATTATGACATGTCTGGGCTTTATGAGTTCAGTGTGATGATGAGGCCTGCACCAATATGAAGTGTCTAAGCTTTATGCTGTCACTGTGATTATGAGGCCTGCACCGTTATGAGGTATCTGGGCTTTAGGAGGTCACTGTGATGATGAGACCTGAACCATTATGACATGTGTCTGGGATTTATGAGGTCAGTGCCATGAGGAGGCCTGCACCATTATGACATGTCTGGGCTTTATGAGGTCACTGTGATGATGATGCCTGGGCCATTATGACATGTCTGGGCTTTATGAGGTCGGTGTGTGGTGATGAGGCCTGCACCATTATGAGGTGTCTGGGCATTATGAGGTATGTGCCATGAGAGGCCTGCACCATTATGACATGTCTTGGCTTAGTGAGATCACTGTGGTGATGAGGCCTGCACCATTATGAGGTGTCTGGGCATTATGAGGTCAGTGTAATGATGAGACCTGCACCATTATGACATGTCTGGGCTTTATGAGGTCAGTGTCATGAGGAGGCCTGCACCATTACGACATGTCTGGGCTTTATGAGGTCAGTGCCATAATGAGTCCTGCACCATTATGACATGTCTGGGCTTTATGAGTTCAGTTTGATGATGAGGCCTGCACCAATATGAAGTGTCTAAGCTTTATGCTGTCACTGTGATGATGAGGCGTGCACCGCTATGAGGTATCTGGGCATTATGAGGTCAGTGTGATGATGAGGCCTGCACCATTATGACATGTCTGGGCTTTCTGAGGTCAGTGCCGTGATGAGCCCTGCACAATTATGAGTGTCTGGGCTTTATGAGGTCACTGTGATGATGAGGCCTGCACCATTATGACATGTCTGGGCTTTATGAGGTCAGTGTGATTATGAGACCTGCACCATTATGAGGTGTCTAGGTTTTATGAGGTCAGTGTGATTATGAGACCTGTACCATTATGACGTGTCCGGGTTTTATGAGGTCAGTGCGATGATGAGGCCTGCACCATTTTGAGGTGTGTGGGCATTATGTGGTCAGTGTGATGATGAGGCCTGCACCATTATTACATGTCTGGGTTTCATGAGGTCAGTGCCGTGATGAGGCCCTGCACCATTATGACGTGTCCGGGCTTTATGAGGTCAGTGTGATGATGAGGCCTGCACCATTATGACATGTCTGGGCTTTATGAGGTCACTGTGATGATGAGGCCTGCCCCATTATGACATATCTGCGCTTTATGAGGTCAGTGCCATGATGAGGCCTGCACTATTATGACAAGTCTGGACTTTATGAGGTCAGTGCCATGATGAGACCTGCACAATTATGACATATCTGGGCTTTATGAGGTCAGTGACATGATGAGGCCTGCACCATTATGACATGTCTGGGTTTTATGAGGTCAGTGCCATGATGAGACCTGCACGATTATGACATTTCTGGGCTTTATGAGGTAACTGTGATGATGAGACCTGCACCATTATGTGGTGTCTGGGCTTTATGAGGTCAGTGTGATGATGAGGTCTGAACCATTATGATATATCTGGGCTTTATGAGGTCAGTGCCATGACGAGGTCTGCACCATTATGACATGTCTGGGCATTATGAGGTCAGTGTCATGATGAGGACTGCACCATTATGACATGTCTGGGCTTTATGAAGTCAGTGCCAAGAGGAGGCCTGCACCATTATGACATGTCTGAGCTTTATGAGGTCACTGTGATGATGAGGACTGCACCATTATGACATGTCTGGGCTTTATGAGGTGACTGTGATAATGAGGCCTGCAACATTATGACATGTCTGGCCTTATTGAGCACAGTGCCATGACGAGACCTGCACCATTATGACATGTCTGGGCTTTACGAGGCCAGTGCCATGAGGAGTCCTGCACCATTATGACATGTATGGTCTTTATGATGTGACTGTGATGACGAGGCCTGCACCATTATAACATGTCTGGGCTTTATGAGGTCAGTGCAAGGGGGATGCCTGCACCATTATGAGGTGTCTGGGCATTATGAGGTATGTGCCATGACGAGGCCTGCACCATTATGACATGTCTTGGCTTAGTGAGGTCACTGTGGTGATGAGGCCTGCACCATTATGAGGTGTCTGGGCATTATGAGGTCAGTGTAATGATGAGGCCTGCAACATTACATCATGTCTGCGCTTTACGAGGTCACTGTGATGATGAGACCTGCACCATTATGACATGTCTGGGCTTTATGAGGTCAGTGTCATGAGGAGGCCTGCACCATTAAGACATGTCTGGGCTTTATGAGGTCAGTGCCACAATGAGTCCTGCACCATTATGACATGTCTGGGCTTTATGAGTTCAGTGTGATGATGAGGCCTGCACCAATATGAAGTGTCTAAGCTTTATGCTGTCACTGTGATTATGAGGCCTGCACCGTTATGAGGTATCTGGGCTTTAGGAGGTCACTGTGATGATGAGACCTGAACCATTATGACATGTGTCTGGGATTTATGAGGTCAGTGCCATGAGGAGGCCTGCACCATTATGACATGTCTGGGCTTTATGAGGTCACTGTGATGATGATGCCTGGGCCATTATGACATGTCTGGGCTTTATGAGGTCGGTGTGGTGATGAGGCCTGCACCATTATGAGGTGTCTGGGCATTATGAGGTATGTGCCATGACGAGGCCTGCACCATTATGACATGTCTTGGTTTAGTGAGATCACTGCGGTGATGAGGCCTGCACCATTATGAGGTGTCTGGGCATTATGAGGTCAGTGTAATGATGAGACCTGCACCATTATGACATGTCTGGGCTTTATGAGGTCAGTGTCATGAGGAGGCCTGCACCATTACGACATGTCTGGGCTTTATGAGGTCAGTGCCATAATGAGTCCTGCACCATTATGACATGTCTGGGCTTTATGAGTTCAGTTTGATGATGAGGCCTGCACCAATATGAAGTGTCTAAGCTTTATGCTGTCACTGTGATTATGAGGCCTGCACCGCTATGAGGTATCTGGGAATTATGAGGTCAGTGTGATGATGAGACCTGCACCGCTATGAGGTATCTGGGCATTATGAGGTCAGTGTGATGATGAGGCCTGCACCATTATGACATGTCTGGGCTTTCTGAGGTCAGTGCCGTGATGAGCCCTGCACAATTATGAGTGTCTGGGCTTTATGAGGTCACTGTGATGATGAGGCCTGCACCATTATGACATGTCTGGGCTTTCTGAGGTCAGTGCCGTGATGAGGCCTGCACAATTATGACGTGTCTGGGCTTTATGAGGTCACTGTGATGATGAGGCCTGCACCATTATGACATGTCTGGGCTTTATGAGGTCAGTGTGATTATGAGACCTGCACCATTATGAGGTGTCTAGGTTTTATGAGGTCAGTGTGATTATGAGACCTGTACCATTATGACGTGTCCGGGTTTTATGAGGTCAGTGCGATGATGAGGCCTGCACCATTTTGAGGTGTGTGGGCATTATGTGGTCAGTGTGATGATGAGGCCTGCACCATTATTACATGTCTGGGCTTCATGAGGTCAGTGCCGTGATGAGGCCTGCACCATTATGACGTGTCCGGGCTTTATGAGGTCAGTGTGATGATGAGGCCTGCACCATTATGACATGTCTGGGCTTTATGAGGTCACTGTGATGATGAGGCCTGCACCATTATGACATATCTGCGCTTTATGAGGTCAGTGCCATGATGAGGCCTGCACCATTATGACAAGTCTGGACTTTATGAGGTCACTGTGATGATGAGGCCTGCACAATTATGACATATCTGGGCTTTATGAGGTCAGTGACATGATGAGGCCTGCACCATTATGACATGTCTGGGTTTTATGAGGTCAGTGCCATGATGAGACCTGCACGATTATGACATTTCTGGGCTTTATGAGGTAACTGTGATGATGAGACCTGCACCATTATGTGGTGTCTGGGCTTTATGAGGTCAGTGTGATGATGAGGTCTGAACCATTATGATATATCCGGGCTTTATGAGGTCAGTGCCATGACGAGGTCTGCACCATTATGACATGTCTGGGCATTATGAGGTCAGTGTCATGATGAGGACTGCACCATTATGACATGTCTGGGCTTTATGAAGTCAGTGCCAAGAGGAGGCCTGCACCATTATGACATGTCTGAGCTTTATGAGGTCACTGTGATGATGAGGACTGCACCATTATGACGTCTGGGCTTTATGAGGTGACTGTGATAATGAGGCCTGCAACATTATGACATGTCTGGCCTTATTGAGCACAGTGCCATGACGAGACCTGCACCATTATGACATGTCTGGGCTTTACGAGGCCAGTGCCATGAGGAGTCCTGCACCATTATGACATGTATGGTCTTTATGATGTGACTGTGATGACGAGGCCTGCACCATTATAACATGTCTGGGCTTTATGAGGTCAGTGCAAGGGGGATGCCTGCACCATTATGAGGTGTCTGGGCATTATGAGGTATGTGCCATGACGAGGCCTGCACCATTATGACATGTCTTGGCTTAGTGAGGTCACTGTGGTGATGAGGCCTGCACCATTATGAGGTGTCTGGGCATTATGAGGTCAGTGTAATGATGAGGCCTGCAACATTACGACATGTCTGCGCTTTACGAGGTCACTGTGATGATGAGACCTGCACCATTATGACATGTCTGGGCTTTATGAGGTCAGTGTCATGAGGAGGCCTGCACCATTAAGACATGTCTGGGCTTTATGAGGTCAGTGCCACAATGAGTCCTGCACCATTATGACATGTCTGGGCTTTATGAGTTCAGTGTGATGATGAGGCCTGCACCAATATGAAGTGTCTAAGCTTTATGCTGTCACTGTGATTATGAGGCCTGCACCGTTATGAGGTATCTGGGCTTTAGGAGGTCACTGTGATGATGAGACCTGAACCATTATGACATGTGTCTGGGATTTATGAGGTCAGTGCCATGAGGAGGCCTGCACCATTATGACATGTCTGGGCTTTATGAGGTCACTGTGATGATGATGCCTGGGCCATTATGACATGGCTGGGCTTTATGAGGTCGGTGGGGTGATGAGGCCTGCACCATTATGAGGTGTCTGGGCATTATGAGGTATGTGCCATGACGAGGCCTGCACCATTATGACATGTCTTGGCTTAGTGAGATCACTGTGGTGATGAGGCCTGCACCATTATGAGGTGTCTGGGCATTATGAGGTCAGTGTAATGATGAGACCTGCACCATTATGACATGTCTGGGCTTTATGAGGTCAGTGTCATGAGGAGGCCTGCACCATTACGACATGTCTGGGCTTTATGAGGTCAGTGCCACAATGAGTCCTGCACCATTATGACATGTCTGGGCTTTATGAGTTCAGTTTGATGATGAGGCCTGCACCAATATGAAGTGTCTAAGCTTTATGCTGTCACTGTGATGATGAGGCCTGCACCGCTATGAGGTATCTGGGCATTATGAGGTCAGTGTGATGATGAGGCCTGCACCATTATGACATGTCTGGGCTTTCTGAGGTCAGTGCCGTGATGAGCCCTGCACAATTATGAGTGTCTGGGCTTTATGAGGTCACTGTGATGATGAGGCCTGCACCATTATGACATGTCTGGGCTTTCTGAGGTCAGTGCCGTGATGAGGCCTGCACAATTATGACGTGTCTGGGCTTTATGAGGTCACTGTGATGATGAGGCCTGCACCATTATGACATGTCTGGGCTTTATGAGGTCAGTGTGATTATGAGACCTGCACCATTATGAGGTGTCTAGGTTTTATGAGGTCAGTGTGATTATGAGACCTGTACCATTATGACGTGTCCGGGTTTTATGAGGTCAGTGCGATGATGAGGCCTGCACCATTTTGAGGTGTGTGGGCATTATGTGGTCAGTGTGATGATGAGGCCTGCACCATTATTACATGTCTGGGCTTCATGAGGTCAGTGCCGTGATGAGGCCTGCACCATTATGACGTGTCCGGGCTTTATGAGGTCAGTGTGATGATGAGGCCTGCACCATTATGACATGTGTGGGCTTTATGAGGTCACTGTGATGATGAGGCCTGCACCATTATGACATATCTGCGCTTTATGAGGTCAGTGCCATGATGAGGCCTGCACCATTATGACAAGTCTGGACTTTATGAGGTCACTGTGATGATGAGGCCTGCACAATTATGACATATCTGGGCTTTATGAGGTCAGTGACATGATGAGGCCTGCACCATTATGACATGTCTGGGTTTTATGAGGTCAGTGCCATGATGAGACCTGCACGATTATGACATTTCTGGGCTTTATGAGGTAACTGTGATGATGAGACCTGCACCATTATGTGGTGTCTGGGCTTTATGAGGTCAGTGTGATGATGAGGTCTGAACCATTATGATATATCTGGGCTTTATGAGGTCAGTGCCATGACGAGGTCTGCACCATTATGACATGTCTGGGCATTATGAGGTCAGTGTCATGATGAGGACTGCACCATTATGACATGTCTGGGCTTTATGAAGTCAGTGCCAAGAGGAGGCCTGCACCATTATGACATGTCTGAGCTTTATGAGGTCACTGTGATGATGAGGACTGCACCATTATGACATGTCTGGGCTTTATGAGGTGACTGTGATAATGAGGCCTGCAACATTATGACATGTCTGGCCTTATTGAGCACAGTGCCATGACGAGACCTGCACCATTATGACATGTCTGGGCTTTACGAGGCCAGTGCCATGAGGAGTCCTGCACCATTATGACATGTATGGTCTTTATGATGTGACTGTGATGACGAGGCCTGCACCATTATAACATGTCTGGGCTTTATGAGGTCAGTGCAAGGGGGATGCCTGCACCATTATGAGGTGTCTGGGCATTATGAGGTATGTGCCATGACGAGGCCTGCACCATTATGACATGTCTTGGCTTAGTGAGGTCACTGTGGTGATGAGGCCTGCACCATTATGAGGTGTCTGGGCATTATGAGGTCAGTGTAATGATGAGGCCTGCAACATTACGACATGTCTGCGCTTTACGAGGTCACTGTGATGATGAGACCTGCACCATTATGACATGTCTGGGCTTTATGAGGTCAGTGTCATGAGGAGGCCTGCACCATTAAGACATGTCTGGGCTTTATGAGGTCAGTGCCACAATGAGTCCTGCACCATTATGACATGTCTGGGCTTTATGAGTTCAGTGTGATGATGAGGCCTGCACCAATATGAAGTGTCTAAGCTTTATGCTGTCACTGTGATTATGAGGCCTGCACCGTTATGAGGTATCTGGGCTTTAGGAGGTCACTGTGATGATGAGACCTGAACCATTATGACATGTGTCTGGGATTTATGAGGTCAGTGCCATGAGGAGGCCTGCACCATTATGACATGTCTGGGCTTTATGAGGTCACTGTGATGATGATGCCTGGGCCATTATGACATGTCTGGGCTTTATGAGGTCGGTGGGGTGATGAGGCCTGCACCATTATGAGGTGTCTGGGCATTATGAGGTATGTGCCATGACGAGGCCTGCACCATTATGACATGTCTTGGCTTAGTGAGATCACTGTGGTGATGAGGCCTGCACCATTATGAGGTGTCTGGGCATTATGAGGTCAGTGTAATGATGAGACCTGCACCATTATGACATGTCTGGGCTTTATGAGGTCAGTGTCATGAGGAGGCCTGCACCATTACGACATGTCTGGGCTTTATGAGGTCAGTGCCATAATGAGTCCTGCACCATTATGACATGTCTGGGCTTTATGAGTTCAGTTTGATGATGAGGCCTGCACCAATATGAAGTGTCTAAGCTTTATGCTGTCACTGTGATTATGAGGCCTGCACCGCTATGAGGTATCTGGGCATTATGAGGTCAGTGTGATGATGAGACCTGCACCGCTATGAGGTATCTGGGCATTATGAGGTCAGTGTGATGATGAGGCCTGCACCATTATGACATGTCTGGGCTTTCTGAGGTCAGTGCCGTGATGAGCCCTGCACAATTATGAGTGTCTGGGCTTTATGAGGTCACTGTGATGATGAGGCCTGCACCATTATGACATGTCTGGGCTTTCTGAGGTCAGTGCCGTGATGAGGCCTGCACAATTATGACGTGTCTGGGCTTTATGAGGTCACTGTGATGATGAGGCCTGCACCATTATGACATGTCTGGGCTTTATGAGGTCAGTGTGATTATGAGACCTGCACCATTATGAGGTGTCTAGGTTTTATGAGGTCAGTGTGATTATGAGACCTGTACCATTATGACGCGTCCGGGTTTTATGAGGTCAGTGCGATGATGAGGCCTGCACCATTTTGAGGTGTGTGGGCATTATGTGGTCAGTGTGATGATGAGGCCTGCACCATTATTACATGTCTGGGCTTCATGAGGTCAGTGCCGTGATGAGGCCTGCACCATTATGACGTGTCCGGGCTTTATGAGGTCAGTGTGATGATGAGGCCTGCACCATTATGACATGTCTGGGCTTTATGAGGTCACTGTGATGATGAGGCCTGCCCCATTATGACATATCTGCGCTTTATGAGGTCAGTGCCATGATGAGGCCTGCACTATTATGACAAGTCTGGACTTTATGAGGTCAGTGCCATGATGAGACCTGCACAATTATGACATATCTGGGCTTTATGAGGTCAGTGACATGATGAGGCCTGCACCATTATGACATGTCTGGGTTTTATGAGGTCAGTGCCATGATGAGACCTGCACGATTATGACATTTCTGGGCTTTATGAGGTAACTGTGATGATGAGACCTGCACCATTATGTGGTGTCTGGGCTTTATGAGGTCAGTGTGATGATGAGGTCTGAACCATTATGATATATCTGGGCTTTATGAGGTCAGTGCCATGACGAGGTCTGCACCATTATGACATGTCTGGGCATTATGAGGTCAGTGTCATGATGAGGACTGCACCATTATGACATGTCTGGGCTTTATGAAGTCAGTGCCAAGAGGAGGTCTGCACCATTATGACATGTCTGGGCATTATGAGGTCAGTGTCATGATGAGGACTGCACCATTATGACATGTCTGAGCTTTATGAGGTCACTGTGATGATGAGGACTGCACCATTATGACATGTCTGGGCTTTATGAGGTGACTGTGATAATGAGGCCTGCAACATTATGACATGTCTGGCCTTATTGAGCACAGTGCCATGACGAGACCTGCACCATTATGACATGTCTGGGCTTTACGAGGCCAGTGCCATGAGGAGTCCTGCACCATTATGACATGTATGGTCTTTATGATGTGACTGTGATGACGAGGCCTGCACCATTATAACATGTCTGGGCTTTATGAGGTCAGTGCAAGGGGGATGCCTGCACCATTATGAGGTGTCTGGGCATTATGAGGTATGTGCCATGACGAGGCCTGCACCATTATGACATGTCTTGGCTTAGTGAGGTCACTGTGGTGATGAGGCCTGCACCATTATGAGGTGTCTGGGCATTATGAGGTCAGTGTAATGATGAGGCCTGCAACATTACGACATGTCTGCGCTTTACGAGGTCACTGTGATGATGAGACCTGCACCATTATGACATGTCTGGGCTTTATGAGGTCAGTGTCATGAGGAGGCCTGCACCATTAAGACATGTCTGGGCTTTATGAGGTCAGTGCCACAATGAGTCCTGCACCATTATGACATGTCTGGGCTTTATGAGTTCAGTGTGATGATGAGGCCTGCACCAATATGAAGTGTCTAAGCTTTATGCTGTCACTGTGATTATGAGGCCTGCACCGTTATGAGGTATCTGGGCTTTAGGAGGTCACTGTGATGATGAGACCTGAACCATTATGACATGTGTCTGGGATTTATGAGGTCAGTGCCATGAGGAGGCCTGCACCATTATGACATGTCTGGGCTTTATGAGGTCACTGTGATGATGATGCCTGGGCCATTATGACATGTCTGGGCTTTATGAGGTCGGTGTGGTGATGAGGCCTGCACCATTATGAGGTGTCTGGGCATTATGAGGTATGTGCCATGACGAGGCCTGCACCATTATGACATGTCTTGGCTTAGTGAGATCACTGTGGTGATGAGGCCTGCACCATTATGAGGTGTCTGGGCATTATGAGGTCAGTGTAATGATGAGACCTGCACCATTATGACATGTCTGGGCTTTATGAGGTCAGTGTCATGAGGAGGCCTGCACCATTACGACATGTCTGGGCTTTATGAGGTCAGTGCCATAATGAGTCCTGCACCATTATGACATGTCTGGGCTTTATGAGTTCAGTTTGATGATGAGGCCTGCACCAATATGAAGTGTCTAAGCTTTATGCTGTCACTGTGATTATGAGGCCTGCACCGCTATGAGGTATCTGGGCATTATGAGGTCAGTGTGATGATGAGACCTGCACCGCTATGAGGTATCTGGGCATTATGAGGTCAGTGTGATGATGAGGCCTGCACCATTATGACATGTCTGGGCTTTCTGAGGTCAGTGCCGTGATGAGCCCTGCACAATTATGAGTGTCTGGGCTTTATGAGGTCACTGTGATGATGAGGCCTGCACCATTATGACATGTCTGGGCTTTCTGAGGTCAGGGCCGTGATGAGGCCTGCACAATTATGACGTGTCTGGGCTTTATGAGGTCACTGTGATGATGAGGCCTGCACCATTATGACATGTCTGGGCTTTATGAGGTCAGTGTGATTATGAGACCTGTACCATTATGACGTGTCCGGGTTTTATGAGGTCAGTGCGATGATGAGGCCTGCACCATTTTGAGGTGTGTGGGCATTATGTGGTCAGTGTGATGATGAGGCCTGCACCATTATTACATGTCTGGGCTTCATGAGGTCAGTGCCGTGATGAGGCCTGCACCATTATGACGTGTCCGGGCTTTATGAGGTCAGTGTGATGATGAGGCCTGCACCATTATGACATGTCTGGGCTTTATGAGGTCACTGTGATGATGAGGCCTGCACCATTATGACATATCTGCGCTTTATGAGGTCAGTGCCATGATGAGGCCTGCACCATTATGACAAGTCTGGACTTTATGAGGTCACTGTGATGATGAGGCCTGCACAATTATGACATATCTGGGCTTTATGAGGTCAGTGACATGATGAGGCCTGCACCATTATGACATGTCTGGGTTTTATGAGGTCAGTGCCATGATGAGACCTGCACGATTATGACATTTCTGGGCTTTATGAGGTAACTGTGATGATGAGACCTGCACCATTATGTGGTGTCTGGGCTTTATGAGGTCAGTGTGATGATGAGGTCTGAACCATTATGATATATCCGGGCTTTATGAGGTCAGTGCCATGACGAGGTCTGCACCATTATGACATGTCTGGGCATTATGAGGTCAGTGTCATGATGAGGACTGCACCATTATGACATGTCTGGGCTTTATGAAGTCAGTGCCAAGAGGAGGCCTGCACCATTATGACATGTCTGAGCTTTATGAGGTCACTGTGATGATGAGGACTGCACCATTATGACATGTCTGGGCTTTATGAGGTGACTGTGATAATGAGGCCTGCAACATTATGACATGTCTGGCCTTATTGAGCACAGTGCCATGACGAGACCTGCACCATTATGACATGTCTGGGCTTTACGAGGCCAGTGCCATGAGGAGTCCTGCACCATTATGACATGTATGGTCTTTATGATGTGACTGTGATGACGAGGCCTGCACCATTATAACATGTCTGGGCTTTATGAGGTCAGTGCAAGGGGGATGCCTGCACCATTATGAGGTGTCTGGGCATTATGAGGTATGTGCCATGACGAGGCCTGCACCATTATGACATGTCTTGGCTTAGTGAGGTCACTGTGGTGATGAGGCCTGCACCATTATGAGGTGTCTGGGCATTATGAGGTCAGTGTAATGATGAGGCCTGCAACATTACGACATGTCTGCGCTTTACGAGGTCACTGTGATGATGAGACCTGCACCATTATGACATGTCTGGGCTTTATGAGGTCAGTGTCATGAGGAGGCCTGCACCATTAAGACATGTCTGGGCTTTATGAGGTCAGTGCCACAATGAGTCCTGCACCATTATGACATGTCTGGGCTTTATGAGTTCAGTGTGATGATGAGGCCTGCACCAATATGAAGTGTCTAAGCTTTATGCTGTCACTGTGATTATGAGGCCTGCACCGTTATGAGGTATCTGGGCTTTAGGAGGTCACTGTGATGATGAGACCTGAACCATTATGACATGTGTCTGGGATTTATGAGGTCAGTGCCATGAGGAGGCCTGCACCATTATGACATGTCTGGGCTTTATGAGGTCACTGTGATGATGATGCCTGGGCCATTATGACATGTCTGGGCTTTATGAGGTCGGTGTGGTGATGAGGCCTGCACCATTATGAGGTGTCTGGGCATTATGAGGTATGTGCCATGACGAGGCCTGCACCATTATGACATGTCTTGGCTTAGTGAGATCACTGTGGTGATGAGGCCTGCACCATTATGAGGTGTCTGGGCATTATGAGGTCAGTGTAATGATGAGACCTGCACCATTATGACATGTCTGGGCTTTATGAGGTCAGTGTCATGAGGAGGCCTGCACCATTACGACATGTCTGGGCTTTATGAGGTCAGTGCCATAATGAGTCCTGCACCATTATGACATGTCTGGGCTTTATGAGTTCAGTTTGATGATGAGGCCTGCACCAATATGAAGTGTCTAAGCTTTATGCTGTCACTGTGATTATGAGGCCTGCACCGCTATGAGGTATCTGGGCATTATGAGGTCAGTGTGATGATGAGGCCTGCACCATTATGACATGTCTGGGCTTTCTGAGGTCAGTGCCGTGATGAGCCCTGCACAATTATGAGTGTCTGGGCTTTATGAGGTCACTGTGATGATGAGGCCTGCACCATTATGACATGTCTGGGCTTTCTGAGGTCAGTGCCGTGATGAGGCCTGCACAATTATGACGTGTCTGGGCTTTATGAGGTCACTGTGATGATGAGGCCTGCACCATTATGACATGTCTGGGCTTTATGAGGTCAGTGTGATTATGAGACCTGCACCATTATGAGGTGTCTAGGTTTTATGAGGTCAGTGTGATTATGAGACCTGTACCATTATGACGTGTCCGGGTTTTATGAGGTCAGTGCGATGATGAGGCCTGCACCATTTTGAGGTGTGTGGGCATTATGTGGTCAGTGTGATGATGAGGCCTGCACCATTATTACATGTCTGGGCTTCATGAGGTCAGTGCCGTGATGAGGCCTGCACCATTATGACGTGTCCGGGCTTTATGAGGTCAGTGTGATGATGAGGCCTGCACCATTATGACATGTGTGGGCTTTATGAGGTCACTGTGATGATGAGGCCTGCACCATTATGACATATCTGCGCTTTATGAGGTCAGTGCCATGATGAGGCCTGCACCATTATGACAAGTCTGGACTTTATGAGGTCACTGTGATGATGAGGCCTGCACAATTATGACATATCTGGGCTTTATGAGGTCAGTGACATGATGAGGCCTGCACCATTATGACATGTCTGGGTTTTATGAGGTCAGTGCCATGATGAGACCTGCACGATTATGACATTTCTGGGCTTTATGAGGTAACTGTGATGATGAGACCTGCACCATTATGTGGTGTCTGGGCTTTATGAGGTCAGTGTGATGATGAGGTCTGAACCATTATGATATATCTGGGCTTTATGAGGTCAGTGCCATGACGAGGTCTGCACCATTATGACATGTCTGGGCATTATGAGGTCAGTGTCATGATGAGGACTGCACCATTATGACATGTCTGGGCTTTATGAAGTCAGTGCCAAGAGGAGGCCTGCACCATTATGACATGTCTGAGCTTTATGAGGTCACTGTGATGATGAGGACTGCACCATTATGACATGTCTGGGCTTTATGAGGTGACTGTGATAATGAGGCCTGCAACATTATGACATGTCTGGCCTTATTGAGCACAGTGCCATGACGAGACCTGCACCATTATGACATGTCTGGGCTTTACGAGGCCAGTGCCATGAGGAGTCCTGCACCATTATGACATGTATGGTCTTTATGATGTGACTGTGATGACGAGGCCTGCACCATTATAACATGTCTGGGCTTTATGAGGTCAGTGCAAGGGGGATGCCTGCACCATTATGAGGTGTCTGGGCATTATGAGGTATGTGCCATGACGAGGCCTGCACCATTATGACATGTCTTGGCTTAGTGAGGTCACTGTGGTGATGAGGCCTGCACCATTATGAGGTGTCTGGGCATTATGAGGTCAGTGTAATGATGAGGCCTGCAACATTACGACATGTCTGCGCTTTACGAGGTCACTGTGATGATGAGACCTGCACCATTATGACATGTCTGGGCTTTATGAGGTCAGTGTCATGAGGAGGCCTGCACCATTAAGACATGTCTGGGCTTTATGAGGTCAGTGCCACAATGAGTCCTGCACCATTATGACATGTCTGGGGCTTTATGAATCAGTGTGATGATGAGGCCTGCACCAATATGAAGTGTCTAAGCTTTATGCTGTCACTGTGATTATGAGGCCTGCACCGTTATGAGGTATCTGGGCTTTAGGAGGTCACTGTGATGATGAGACCTGAACCATTATGACATGTGTCTGGGATTTATGAGGTCAGTGCCATGAGGAGGCCTGCACCATTATGACATGTCTGGGCTTTATGAGGTCACTGTGATGATGATGCCTGGGCCATTATGACATGTCTGGGCTTTATGAGGTCGGTGGGGTGATGAGGCCTGCACCATTATGAGGTGTCTGGGCATTATGAGGTATGTGCCATGACGAGGCCTGCACCATTATGACATGTCTTGGCTTAGTGAGATCACTGTGGTGATGAGGCCTGCACCATTATGAGGTGTCTGGGCATTATGAGGTCAGTGTAATGATGAGACCTGCACCATTATGACATGTCTGGGCTTTATGAGGTCAGTGTCATGAGGAGGCCTGCACCATTACGACATGTCTGGGCTTTATGAGGTCAGTGCCATAATGAGTCCTGCACCATTATGACATGTCTGGGCTTTATGAGTTCAGTTTGATGATGAGGCCTGCACCAATATGAAGTGTCTAAGCTTTATGCTGTCACTGTGATTATGAGGCCTGCACCGCTATGAGGTATCTGGGCATTATGAGGTCAGTGTGATGATGAGACCTGCACCGCTATGAGGTATCTGGGCATTATGAGGTCAGTGTGATGATGAGGCCTGCACCATTATGACATGTCTGGGCTTTCTGAGGTCAGTGCCGTGATGAGCCCTGCACAATTATGAGTGTCTGGGCTTTATGAGGTCACTGTGATGATGAGGCCTGCACCATTATGACATGTCTGGGCTTTCTGAGGTCAGTGCCGTGATGAGGCCTGCACAATTATGACGTGTCTGGGCTTTATGAGGTCACTGTGATGATGAGGCCTGCACCATTATGACATGTCTGGGCTTTATGAGGTCAGTGTGATTATGAGACCTGCACCATTATGAGGTGTCTAGGTTTTATGAGGTCAGTGTGATTATGAGACCTGTACCATTATGACGCGTCCGGGTTTTATGAGGTCAGTGCGATGATGAGGCCTGCACCATTTTGAGGTGTGTGGGCATTATGTGGTCAGTGTGATGATGAGGCCTGCACCATTATTACATGTCTGGGCTTCATGAGGTCAGTGCCGTGATGAGGCCTGCACCATTATGACGTGTCCGGGCTTTATGAGGTCAGTGTGATGATGAGGCCTGCACCATTATGACATGTCTGGGCTTTATGAGGTCACTGTGATGATGAGGCCTGCCCCATTATGACATATCTGCGCTTTATGAGGTCAGTGCCATGATGAGGCCTGCACTATTATGACAAGTCTGGACTTTATGAGGTCAGTGCCATGATGAGACCTGCACAATTATGACATATCTGGGCTTTATGAGGTCAGTGACATGATGAGGCCTGCACCATTATGACATGTCTGGGTTTTATGAGGTCAGTGCCATGATGAGACCTGCACGATTATGACATTTCTGGGCTTTATGAGGTAACTGTGATGATGAGACCTGCACCATTATGTGGTGTCTGGGCTTTATGAGGTCAGTGTGATGATGAGGTCTGAACCATTATGATATATCTGGGCTTTATGAGGTCAGTGCCATGACGAGGTCTGCACCATTATGACATGTCTGGGCATTATGAGGTCAGTGTCATGATGAGGACTGCACCATTATGACATGTCTGGGCTTTATGAAGTCAGTGCCAAGAGGAGGTCTGCACCATTATGACATGTCTGGGCATTATGAGGTCAGTGTCATGATGAGGACTGCACCATTATGACATGTCTGAGCTTTATGAGGTCACTGTGATGATGAGGACTGCACCATTATGACATGTCTGGGCTTTATGAGGTGACTGTGATAATGAGGCCTGCAACATTATGACATGTCTGGCCTTATTGAGCACAGTGCCATGACGAGACCTGCACCATTATGACATGTCTGGGCTTTACGAGGCCAGTGCCATGAGGAGTCCTGCACCATTATGACATGTATGGTCTTTATGATGTGACTGTGATGACGAGGCCTGCACCATTATAACATGTCTGGGCTTTATGAGGTCAGTGCAAGGGGGATGCCTGCACCATTATGAGGTGTCTGGGCATTATGAGGTATGTGCCATGACGAGGCCTGCACCATTATGACATGTCTTGGCTTAGTGAGGTCACTGTGGTGATGAGGCCTGCACCATTATGAGGTGTCTGGGCATTATGAGGTCAGTGTAATGATGAGGCCTGCAACATTACGACATGTCTGCGCTTTACGAGGTCACTGTGATGATGAGACCTGCACCATTATGACATGTCTGGGCTTTATGAGGTCAGTGTCATGAGGAGGCCTGCACCATTAAGACATGTCTGGGCTTTATGAGGTCAGTGCCACAATGAGTCCTGCACCATTATGACATGTCTGGGCTTTATGAGTTCAGTGTGATGATGAGGCCTGCACCAATATGAAGTGTCTAAGCTTTATGCTGTCACTGTGATTATGAGGCCTGCACCGTTATGAGGTATCTGGGCTTTAGGAGGTCACTGTGATGATGAGACCTGAACCATTATGACATGTGTCTGGGATTTATGAGGTCAGTGCCATGAGGAGGCCTGCACCATTATGACATGTCTGGGCTTTATGAGGTCACTGTGATGATGATGCCTGGGCCATTATGACATGTCTGGGCTTTATGAGGTCGGTGTGGTGATGAGGCCTGCACCATTATGAGGTGTCTGGGCATTATGAGGTATGTGCCATGACGAGGCCTGCACCATTATGACATGTCTTGGCTTAGTGAGATCACTGTGGTGATGAGGCCTGCACCATTATGAGGTGTCTGGGCATTATGAGGTCAGTGTAATGATGAGACCTGCACCATTATGACATGTCTGGGCTTTATGAGGTCAGTGTCATGAGGAGGCCTGCACCATTACGACATGTCTGGGCTTTATGAGGTCAGTGCCATAATGAGTCCTGCACCATTATGACATGTCTGGGCTTTATGAGTTCAGTTTGATGATGAGGCCTGCACCAATATGAAGTGTCTAAGCTTTATGCTGTCACTGTGATTATGAGGCCTGCACCGCTATGAGGTATCTGGGCATTATGAGGTCAGTGTGATGATGAGACCTGCACCGCTATGAGGTATCTGGGCATTATGAGGTCAGTGTGATGATGAGGCCTGCACCATTATGACATGTCTGGGCTTTCTGAGGTCAGTGCCGTGATGAGCCCTGCACAATTATGAGTGTCTGGGCTTTATGAGGTCACTGTGATGATGAGGCCTGCACCATTATGACATGTCTGGGCTTTCTGAGGTCAGGGCCGTGATGAGGCCTGCACAATTATGACGTGTCTGGGCTTTATGAGGTCACTGTGATGATGAGGCCTGCACCATTATGACATGTCTGGGCTTTATGAGGTCAGTGTGATTATGAGACCTGTACCATTATGACGTGTCCGGGTTTTATGAGGTCAGTGCGATGATGAGGCCTGCACCATTTTGAGGTGTGTGGGCATTATGTGGTCAGTGTGATGATGAGGCCTGCACCATTATTACATGTCTGGGCTTCATGAGGTCAGTGCCGTGATGAGGCCTGCACCATTATGACGTGTCCGGGCTTTATGAGGTCAGTGTGATGATGAGGCCTGCACCATTATGACATGTCTGGGCTTTATGAGGTCACTGTGATGATGAGGCCTGCACCATTATGACATATCTGCGCTTTATGAGGTCAGTGCCATGATGAGGCCTGCACCATTATGACAAGTCTGGACTTTATGAGGTCACTGTGATGATGAGGCCTGCACAATTATGACATATCTGGGCTTTATGAGGTCAGTGACATGATGAGGCCTGCACCATTATGACATGTCTGGGTTTTATGAGGTCAGTGCCATGATGAGACCTGCACGATTATGACATTTCTGGGCTTTATGAGGTAACTGTGATGATGAGACCTGCACCATTATGTGGTGTCTGGGCTTTATGAGGTCAGTGTGATGATGAGGTCTGAACCATTATGATATATCCGGGCTTTATGAGGTCAGTGCCATGACGAGGTCTGCACCATTATGACATGTCTGGGCATTATGAGGTCAGTGTCATGATGAGGACTGCACCATTATGACATGTCTGGGCTTTATGAAGTCAGTGCCAAGAGGAGGCCTGCACCATTATGACATGTCTGAGCTTTATGAGGTCACTGTGATGATGAGGACTGCACCATTATGACATGTCTGGGCTTTATGAGGTGACTGTGATAATGAGGCCTGCAACATTATGACATGTCTGGCCTTATTGAGCACAGTGCCATGACGAGACCTGCACCATTATGACATGTCTGGGCTTTACGAGGCCAGTGCCATGAGGAGTCCTGCACCATTATGACATGTATGGTCTTTATGATGTGACTGTGATGACGAGGCCTGCACCATTATAACATGTCTGGGCTTTATGAGGTCAGTGCAAGGGGGATGCCTGCACCATTATGAGGTGTCTGGGCATTATGAGGTATGTGCCATGACGAGGCCTGCACCATTATGACATGTCTTGGCTTAGTGAGGTCACTGTGGTGATGAGGCCTGCACCATTATGAGGTGTCTGGGCATTATGAGGTCAGTGTAATGATGAGGCCTGCAACATTACGACATGTCTGCGCTTTACGAGGTCACTGTGATGATGAGACCTGCACCATTATGACATGTCTGGGCTTTATGAGGTCAGTGTCATGAGGAGGCCTGCACCATTAAGACATGTCTGGGCTTTATGAGGTCAGTGCCACAATGAGTCCTGCACCATTATGACATGTCTGGGCTTTATGAGTTCAGTGTGATGATGAGGCCTGCACCAATATGAAGTGTCTAAGCTTTATGCTGTCACTGTGATTATGAGGCCTGCACCGTTATGAGGTATCTGGGCTTTAGGAGGTCACTGTGATGATGAGACCTGAACCATTATGACATGTGTCTGGGATTTATGAGGTCAGTGCCATGAGGAGGCCTGCACCATTATGACATGTCTGGGCTTTATGAGGTCACTGTGATGATGATGCCTGGGCCATTATGACATGTCTGGGCTTTATGAGGTCGGTGTGGTGATGAGGCCTGCACCATTATGAGGTGTCTGGGCATTATGAGGTATGTGCCATGACGAGGCCTGCACCATTATGACATGTCTTGGCTTAGTGAGATCACTGTGGTGATGAGGCCTGCACCATTATGAGGTGTCTGGGCATTATGAGGTCAGTGTAATGATGAGACCTGCACCATTATGACATGTCTGGGCTTTATGAGGTCAGTGTCATGAGGAGGCCTGCACCATTACGACATGTCTGGGCTTTATGAGGTCAGTGCCATAATGAGTCCTGCACCATTATGACATGTCTGGGCTTTATGAGTTCAGTTTGATGATGAGGCCTGCACCAATATGAAGTGTCTAAGCTTTATGCTGTCACTGTGATTATGAGGCCTGCACCGCTATGAGGTATCTGGGCATTATGAGGTCAGTGTGATGATGAGGCCTGCACCATTATGACATGTCTGGGCTTTCTGAGGTCAGTGCCGTGATGAGCCCTGCACAATTATGAGTGTCTGGGCTTTATGAGGTCACTGTGATGATGAGGCCTGCACCATTATGACATGTCTGGGCTTTCTGAGGTCAGTGCCGTGATGAGGCCTGCACAATTATGACGTGTCTGGGCTTTATGAGGTCACTGTGATGATGAGGCCTGCACCATTATGACATGTCTGGGCTTTATGAGGTCAGTGTGATTATGAGACCTGCACCATTATGAGGTGTCTAGGTTTTATGAGGTCAGTGTGATTATGAGACCTGTACCATTATGACGTGTCCGGGTTTTATGAGGTCAGTGCGATGATGAGGCCTGCACCATTTTGAGGTGTGTGGGCATTATGTGGTCAGTGTGATGATGAGGCCTGCACCATTATTACATGTCTGGGCTTCATGAGGTCAGTGCCGTGATGAGGCCTGCACCATTATGACGTGTCCGGGCTTTATGAGGTCAGTGTGATGATGAGGCCTGCACCATTATGACATGTGTGGGCTTTATGAGGTCACTGTGATGATGAGGCCTGCACCATTATGACATATCTGCGCTTTATGAGGTCAGTGCCATGATGAGGCCTGCACCATTATGACAAGTCTGGACTTTATGAGGTCACTGTGATGATGAGGCCTGCACAATTATGACATATCTGGGCTTTATGAGGTCAGTGACATGATGAGGCCTGCACCATTATGACATGTCTGGGTTTTATGAGGTCAGTGCCATGATGAGACCTGCACGATTATGACATTTCTGGGCTTTATGAGGTAACTGTGATGATGAGACCTGCACCATTATGTGGTGTCTGGGCTTTATGAGGTCAGTGTGATGATGAGGTCTGAACCATTATGATATATCTGGGCTTTATGAGGTCAGTGCCATGACGAGGTCTGCACCATTATGACATGTCTGGGCATTATGAGGTCAGTGTCATGATGAGGACTGCACCATTATGACATGTCTGGGCTTTATGAAGTCAGTGCCAAGAGGAGGCCTGCACCATTATGACATGTCTGAGCTTTATGAGGTCACTGTGATGATGAGGACTGCACCATTATGACATGTCTGGGCTTTATGAGGTGACTGTGATAATGAGGCCTGCAACATTATGACATGTCTGGCCTTATTGAGCACAGTGCCATGACGAGACCTGCACCATTATGACATGTCTGGGCTTTACGAGGCCAGTGCCATGAGGAGTCCTGCACCATTATGACATGTATGGTCTTTATGATGTGACTGTGATGACGAGGCCTGCACCATTATAACATGTCTGGGCTTTATGAGGTCAGTGCAAGGGGGATGCCTGCACCATTATGAGGTGTCTGGGCATTATGAGGTATGTGCCATGACGAGGCCTGCACCATTATGACATGTCTTGGCTTAGTGAGGTCACTGTGGTGATGAGGCCTGCACCATTATGAGGTGTCTGGGCATTATGAGGTCAGTGTAATGATGAGACCTGCAACATTACGACATGTCTGCGCTTTACGAGGTCACTGTGATGATGAGACCTGCACCATTATGACATGTCTGGGCTTTATGAGGTCAGTGTCATGAGGAGGCCTGCACCATTAAGACATGTCTGGGCTTTATGAGGTCAGTGCCACAATGAGTCCTGCACCATTATGACATGTCTGGGCTTTATGAGTTCAGTGTGATGATGAGGCCTGCACCAATATGAAGTGTCTAAGCTTTATGCTGTCACTGTGATTATGAGGCCTGCACCGTTATGAGGTATCTGGGCTTTAGGAGGTCACTGTGATGATGAGACCTGAACCATTATGACATGTGTCTGGGATTTATGAGGTCAGTGCCATGAGGAGGCCTGCACCATTATGACATGTCTGGGCTTTATGAGGTCACTGTGATGATGATGCCTGGGCCATTATGACATGTCTGGGCTTTATGAGGTCGGTGGGGTGATGAGGCCTGCACCATTATGAGGTGTCTGGGCATTATGAGGTATGTGCCATGACGAGGCCTGCACCATTATGACATGTCTTGGCTTAGTGAGATCACTGTGGTGATGAGGCCTGCACCATTATGAGGTGTCTGGGCATTATGAGGTCAGTGTAATGATGAGACCTGCACCATTATGACATGTCTGGGCTTTATGAGGTCAGTGTCATGAGGAGGCCTGCACCATTACGACATGTCTGGGCTTTATGAGGTCAGTGCCATAATGAGTCCTGCACCATTATGACATGTCTGGGCTTTATGAGTTCAGTTTGATGATGAGGCCTGCACCAATATGAAGTGTCTAAGCTTTATGCTGTCACTGTGATTATGAGGCCTGCACCGCTATGAGGTATCTGGGCATTATGAGGTCAGTGTGATGATGAGACCTGCACCGCTATGAGGTATCTGGGCATTATGAGGTCAGTGTGATGATGAGGCCTGCACCATTATGACATGTCTGGGCTTTCTGAGGTCAGTGCCGTGATGAGCCCTGCACAATTATGAGTGTCTGGGCTTTATGAGGTCACTGTGATGATGAGGCCTGCACCATTATGACATGTCTGGGCTTTCTGAGGTCAGTGCCGTGATGAGGCCTGCACAATTATGACGTGTCTGGGCTTTATGAGTCACTGTGATGATGAGGCCTGCACCATTATGACATGTCTGGGCTTTATGAGGTCAGTGTGATTATGAGACCTGCACCATTATGAGGTGTCCTAGGTTTTATGAGGTCAGTGTGATTATGAGACCTGTACCATTATGACGCGTCCGGGTTTTATGAGGTCAGTGCGATGATGAGGCCTGCACCATTTTGAGGTGTGTGGGCATTATGTGGTCAGTGTGATGATGAGGCCTGCACCATTATTACATGTCTGGGCTTCATGAGGTCAGTGCCGTGATGAGGCCTGCACCATTATGACGTGTCCGGGCTTTATGAGGTCAGTGTGATGATGAGGCCTGCACCATTATGACATGTCTGGGCTTTATGAGGTCACTGTGATGATGAGGCCTGCCCCATTATGACATATCTGCGCTTTATGAGGTCAGTGCCATGATGAGGCCTGCACTATTATGACAAGTCTGGACTTTATGAGGTCAGTGCCATGATGAGACCTGCACAATTATGACATATCTGGGCTTTATGAGGTCAGTGACATGATGAGGCCTGCACCATTATGACATGTCTGGGTTTTATGAGGTCAGTGCCATGATGAGACCTGCACGATTATGACATTTCTGGGCTTTATGAGGTAACTGTGATGATGAGACCTGCACCATTATGTGGTGTCTGGGCTTTATGAGGTCAGTGTGATGATGAGGTCTGAACCATTATGATATATCTGGGCTTTATGAGGTCAGTGCCATGACGAGGTCTGCACCATTATGACATGTCTGGGCATTATGAGGTCAGTGTCATGATGAGGACTGCACCATTATGACATGTCTGGGCTTTATGAAGTCAGTGCCAAGAGGAGGTCTGCACCATTATGACATGTCTGGGCATTATGAGGTCAGTGTCATGATGAGGACTGCACCATTATGACATGTCTGAGCTTTATGAGGTCACTGTGATGATGAGGACTGCACCATTATGACATGTCTGGGCTTTATGAGGTGACTGTGATAATGAGGCCTGCAACATTATGACATGTCTGGCCTTATTGAGCACAGTGCCATGACGAGACCTGCACCATTATGACATGTCTGGGCTTTACGAGGCCAGTGCCATGAGGAGTCCTGCACCATTATGACATGTATGGTCTTTATGATGTGACTGTGATGACGAGGCCTGCACCATTATAACATGTCTGGGCTTTATGAGGTCAGTGCAAGGGGGATGCCTGCACCATTATGAGGTGTCTGGGCATTATGAGGTATGTGCCATGACGAGGCCTGCACCATTATGACATGTCTTGGCTTAGTGAGGTCACTGTGGTGATGAGGCCTGCACCATTATGAGGTGTCTGGGCATTATGAGGTCAGTGTAATGATGAGGCCTGCAACATTACGACATGTCTGCGCTTTACGAGGTCACTGTGATGATGAGACCTGCACCATTATGACATGTCTGGGCTTTATGAGGTCAGTGTCATGAGGAGGCCTGCACCATTAAGACATGTCTGGGCTTTATGAGGTCAGTGCCACAATGAGTCCTGCACCATTATGACATGTCTGGGCTTTATGAGTTCAGTGTGATGATGAGGCCTGCACCAATATGAAGTGTCTAAGCTTTATGCTGTCACTGTGACCTCCTATGAGGCCCTG
>NW_026990983.1:0-30412 GCF_036250125.1 Pseudopipra pipra
TTAGAGACACATCCCAACAGGACACATCCCAATAGAGACACATCCCAACAGGGACACATCCCAATAGAGACACATCCCAATAGAGACACATCCCAATAGAGACACATCCCAACAGGACACATCCCAATAGAGACACATCCCAATAGAGGACACATCCCAATAGAGACACATCCCAACAGGACACCATCCCAAACAGGACACATCCCAATAGAGACACATCCCAATAGAGACACATCCCAACAGGACACATCCCAATAGAGACACATCCCAATAGAGACACATCCCAACAGGACACATCCCAATAGAGACACATCCCAACAGGACACATCCCAACAGGACACATCCCAGAGAGACACATCCCAATAGAGACACATCCCAACGAGGACACATCCCAACTAGAGACACATCCCAACAGGACACATCCCAATAGAGACACATCCCAATAGAGACACATCCCAACAGGACACATCCCAACAGGACACATCCCAATAGAGACACATCCCAATAGAGACACATCCCAATAGAGACACATCCCAACAGGACACATCCCAATAGAGACACATCCCAATAGAGACACATCCCAACAGGACACATCCCAAAAGAGACACATCCCAATAGGGACACATCCCAATAGAGACACATCCCAATAGAGACACATCCCCAATAGAGACACATCCCAATAGGACACATCCCAATAGAGACACATCCCAAACAGGACACATCCCAATAGAGACACATCCCAACAGGACACATCCCAATAGAGACACATCCCAATAGAGACACATCCCAATAGAGACACATCCCAACAGGACACATCCCAACAGGACACATCCCAATAGAGACACATCCCAATAGAGACACATCCCAATAGAGACACATCCCAACAGGACACATCCCAATAGAGACACATCCCAACAGGACACATCCCAATAGAGACACATCCCAATAGAGGACACATCCCAACAGGACACATCCCAATAGAGACACATCCCAATAGAGACACATCCCAATAGAGACACATCCCAATAGAGACACATCCCAGAACAGACACATCCCAATAGAGACACATCCCAATAGAGACACATCCCAATAGGAGACACATCCCAACAGGACACATCCCAATAGAGACACATCCCAACAGGACACATCCCAATAGAGACACATCCCAACAGAGGACACATCCCAGAACAGGACACATCCCAATAGAGACACATCCCAATAGAGACACATCCCAATAGAGACACATCCCAACAGAGGACACATCCCAATAGAGACACATCCCAACAGGACACATCCCAATAGAGACACATCCCAATAGAGACACATCCCAACAGGACACATCCCAATAGAGACACATCCCAATAGAGACACATCCCAATAGAGACACATCCCAACAGGACACATCCCAATAGAGACACATCCCAATAGAGACACATCCCAACAGGACACATCCCAATAGAGACACATCCCAACAGGACACATCCCAATAGAGACACATCCCAATAGAGACACATCCCAATAGAGACACATCCCAACAGGGACACAATCCCAATAGAGACACATCCCAATAGAGGACACATCCCAATAGAGACACATCCCAACAGGACACATCCCAATAGGACACATCCCAATAGAGACACATCCCAATAGAGACACATCCCAATAGAGACACATCCCAGACAGGACACATCCCAATAGAGACACATCCCAACAGGGACACATCCCAATAGAGACACATCCCAACAGGACACATCCCAATAGAGACACATCCCAACAGGACACATCCCAATAGAGACACATCCCAACAGGGACACATCCCAATAGAGACACATCCCAACAGAGACACATCCCAATAGAGGACACATCCTGACAGGACACATCCCAACAGGACACATCCCAATAGAGACACATCCCAACAGGACACATCCCAATAGAGACACATCCCAATAGAGACACATCCCAATAGAGACACATCCCAACAGGACACATCCCAAAGGACACATCCCAACAGGACACATCCCAATAGAGACACATCCCAATAGAGACACATCCCAACAGGACACATCCCAATCAGGACACATCCCAACAGGACACATCCCAATAGAGACACATCCCAACAGGACACATCCCAATAGAGACACATCCCAATAGAGACACATCCCAATAGAGGACACATCCCAACAGGACACATCCCAATAGAGACACATCCCAATAGAGACACATCCCAACAGGACACATCCCAATAGAGACACATCCCAACAGGACACATCCCAATAGAGACACATCCCAATAGAGACACATCCCAATAGAGACACATCCCAACAGGACACATCCCAATAGAGACACATCCCAATAGAGACACATCCCAATAGAGACACATCCCAACAGGACACATCCCAATAGGACACATCCCAATAGAGACACATCCCAATAGAGACACATCCCAATAGAGACACATCCCAACAGGACACATCCCAATAGAGACACATCCCAACAGGACACATCCCAATAGAGACACATCCCAACAGGACACATCCCAATAGAGACACATCCCAACAGGACACATCCCAATAGAGACACATCCCAACAGAGACACATCCCAATAGAGACACATCCTGACAGGACACATCCCAACAGGACACATCCCAATAGAGACACATCCCAACAGGACACATCCCAATAGAGACACATCCCAATAGAGACACATCCCAATAGAGATACATCCCAATAGAGACACATCCCAACAGGACACATCCCAATAGAGACACATCCCAATAGAGACACATCCCAACAGGACACATCCCAATAGAGACACATCCCAATAGAGACACATCCCAATGGAGACACATCCCAATGGAGACACATCCCAACAGGACACATCCCAATAGAGACACATCCCAACAGAGACACATCCCAACAGAGACACATCCCAGAACAGACACATCCCAACAGGACACATCCCAAATAGAGACACATCCCAATAGAGACACATCCCAACAGGACACATCCCAACAGGACACATCCCAATAGAGACACATCCCAACGGGACACATCCCAATAGAGACACATCCCAACAGGACACATCCCAATAGAGACACATCCCAATAGAGACACATCCCAATAGAGACACATCCCAATAGAGACACATCCCAACAGGACTCATCCCAGAACAGACACATCCCAACAGGACACATCCCAATAGAGACACATCCCAACAGGACACATCCCAATAGAGACACATCCCAATAGAGACACATCCCAATAGGACACATCCCAATAGAGACACATCCCAACAGGACACATCCCAATAGAGACACATCCCAACAGGACACATCCCAATAGAGACACATCCCAATAGAGACACATCCCAACAGGACACATCCCAACTAGGACACATCCCAATAGAGACACATCCCAATAGAGACAACATCCCAATAGAGACACATCCCAACAGGACACATCCCAATAGAGACACATCCCAACAGGACACATCCCAATAGAGACACATCCCAATAGAGACACATCCCAATAGAGACACATCCCAGAACAGACACATCCCAACAGGACACATCCCAATAGAGACACATCCCAATAGAGACACATCCCAACAGGACACATCCCAGAACAGACACATCCCAATAGAGACACATCCCAATAGAGACACATCCCAATAGAGACACATCCCAACAGGACACATCCCAATAGAGACACATCCCAACAGGACACATCCCAATAGAGACACATCCCAATAGAGACACATCCCAATAGAGACACATCCCAGAACAGACACATCCCAACAGAGACACATCCCAATAGAGACACATCCCAACAGGACACATCCCAACAGGACACATCCCAATAGAGACACATCCCAATAGAGACACATCCCAATAGAGACACATCCCAACAGGGACACATCCCAATAGAGACACATCCCAATAGAGACACATCCCAATAGAGACACATCCCAACAGGACACATCCCAATAGAGACACATCCCAATAGAGACACATCCCAACAGGACACATCCCAATAGAGACACATCCCAACAGGACACATCCCAATAGAGACACATCCCAACAGGACACATCCCAATAGAGACACATCCCAATAGAGACACATCCCAATAGAGACACATCCCAACAGGACACATCCCAATAGAGACACATCCCAACAGAGACACATCCCAATAGAGACACATCCCAGAACAGACACATCCCAATAGGACACATCCCAATAGAGACACATCCCAATAGAGACACATCCCAATAGAGACACATCCCAACAGGACACATCCCAATAGAGACACATCCCAACAGGACACATCCCAATAGAGACACATCCCAACAGGACACATCCCAATAGAGACACATCCCAACAGGACACATCCCAATAGAGACACATCCCAACAGAGACACATCCCAATAGAGACACATCCCAGAACAGACACATCCCAACAGGACACATCCCAACAGGACACATCCCAATAGAGACACATCCCAACAGGACACATCCCAATAGAGACACATCCCAACAGGACACATCCCAACAGGACACATCCCAATAGAGACACATCCCAACAGGACACATCCCAATAGAGACACATCCCAACAGGACACATCCCAATAGAGACACATCCCAATAGAGACACATCCCAACAGGACACATCCCAATAGAGACACATCCCAATAGAGACACATCCCAATAGAGACACATCCCAACAGGACACATCCCAATAGAGACACATCCCAATAGAGACACATCCCAACAGGACACATCCCAACAGGACACATCCCAACAGGACACATCCCAATAGAGACACATCCCAACAGGACACATCCCAATAGAGACACATCCCAACAGGACACATCCCAACAGGACACATCCCAATAGAGACACATCCCAATAGAGACACATCCCAGAACAGACACATCCCAATAGAGACACATCCCAATAGAGACACATCCCAATAGAGACACATCCCAACAGGACACATCCCAATAGAGACACATCCCAATGGAGACACATCCCAATAGAGACACATCCCAATAGAGACACATCCCAACAGAGACACATCCCAACAGGACACATCCCAACAGGACACATCCCAACAGGACACATCCCAATAGAGACACATCCCAATAGAGACACATCCCAACAGGACACATCCCAATAGAGACACATCCCAATAGAGACACATCCCAACAGGACACATCCCAATAGAGACACATCCCAACAGGACACATCCCAACAGGACACATCCCAGAACAGACACATCCCAATAGAGACACATCCCAACAGGACACATCCCAACAGAGACACATCCCAACAGGACACATCCCAATAGAGACACATCCCAATAGAGACACATCCCAACAGGACACATCCCAACAGGACACATCCCAATAGAGACACATCCCAATAGAGACACATCCCAATAGAGGACACATCCCAATAGAGACACATCCCAACAGGACACATCCCAACAGGACACATCCCAATAGAGACACATCCCAATAGAGACACATCCCAATAGAGACACATCCCAACAGGGACACATCCCAATAGAGACACATCCCAACAGGACACATCCCAATAGAGACACATCCCAATAGAGACACATCCCAATAGAGACACATCCCAGAACAGGACACATCCCAACAGGACACATCCCAATAGAGACACATCCCAATAGAGACACATCCCAACAGGACACATCCCAACAGGACACATCCCAATAGAGACACATCCCAATAGAGACACATCCCAATAGAGACACATCCCAATAGAGACACATCCCAACAGGACACATCCCAACAGGACACATCCCAATAGAGACACATCCCAATAGAGACACATCCCAATAGAGACACATCCCAACAGGACACATCCCAATAGAGACACATCCCAACAGGACACATCCCAATAGAGACACATCCCAATAGAGACACATCCCAATAGAGACACATCCCAATAGAGACACATCCCAGAACAGACACATCCCAACAGGACACATCCCAATAGAGACACATCCCAATAGAGACACATCCCAACAGGACACATCCCAATAGAGACACATCCCAATAGAGACACATCCCAATAGAGACACATCCCAACAGGACACATCCCAATAGAGACACATCCCAACAGGACACATCCCAATAGAGACACATCCCAACAGGACACATCCCAATAGAGACACATCCCAATAGAGACACATCCCAATAGAGACACATCCCAACAGGACACATCCCAATAGAGACACATCCCAATAGAGACACATCCCAATAGAGACACATCCCAACAGGACACATCCCAACAGGACACATCCCAATAGAGACACATCCCAATAGAGACACATCCCAATGGAGACACATCCCAATAGAGACACATCCCAATAGAGACACATCCCAACAGGACACATCCCAATAGAGACACATCCCAATAGAGACACATCCCAACAGGACACATCCCAATAGAGACACATCCCAACAGGACACATCCCAATAGAGACACATCCCAACAGGACACATCCCAATAGAGACACATCCCAATAGAGACACATCCCAATAGAGACACATCCCAACAGGACACATCCCAATAGAGACACATCCCAATAGAGACACATCCCAATAGAGACACATCCCAACAGGACACATCCCAATAGGACACATCCCAATAGAGACACATCCCAATAGAGACACATCCCAATAGAGACACATCCCCAACAGGACACATCCCAATAGAGACACATCCCAATAGAGACACATCCCAACAGGACACATCCCAATAGAGACACATCCCAACAGGACACATCCCAATAGAGACACATCCCAATAGAGACACATCCCAATAGAGACACATCCCAACAGGACACATCCCAATAGAGACACATCCCAATAGAGACACATCCCAACAGGACACATCCCAATAGAGACACATCCCAATAGAGACACATCCCAATAGAGACACATCCCAACAGGACACATCCCAATAGAGGACACATCCCAACAGAGACACATCCCAATAGAGACACATCCCAACAGGACACATCCCAACAGGACACATCCCAATAGAGACAACATCCCAATAGAGACACATCCCAACAGGACACATCCCAATAGAGACACATCCCAATAGAGACACATCCCAACAGGACACATCCCAACAGGACACATCCCAATAGAGACACATCCCAATAGAGACACATCCCAGAACAGGACACATCCCAATAGAGACACATCCCAATAGAGACACATCCCAATAGAGACACATCCCAACAGGACACATCCCAATGGAGACACATCCCAATGGAGACACATCCCAACAGGACACATCCCAATAGAGACACATCCCAACAAGAGACACATCCCAACAGAGACACATCCCAATAGAGACACATCCCAGAACAGACACATCCCAATAGAGACACATCCCAACAGGACACATCCCAACAGGACACCATCCCAATAGAGACACATCCCAATAGAGACACATCCCAATAGAGACACATCCCAACAGGACACATCCCAATAGAGACACATCCCAATAGAGACACATCCCAACAGGACACATCCCAATAGAGACACATCCCAATAGAGACACATCCCAACAGGACACATCCCAATAGAGACACATCCCAACAGGGACACATCCCAATAGAGACACATCCCAATAGAGACACATCCCAATAGAGACACATCCCAATAGAGACACATCCCAACAGGACACATCCCAATAGAGACACATCCCAATAGAGACACATCCCAATAGAGACACATCCCAATAGAGACACATCCCAACAGGACACATCCCAACAGGACACATCCCAACAGGACACATCCCAATAGAGACACATCCCAACAGGACACATCCCAACAGGACACATCCCAACAGGGACACATCCCAGCCCTTCTCCCATCCCTCCCCTCTCCCAGAGCCCCCTTTCCCAGCTGTCCCTCAGTCCCACCCCTGTTCCCGGCTCTGTCCCGCTCCGGGGGGGCCGTTCCCGGTTCCGGCCGTTCCCGGTCCCCCCGCCTCGGCTCCCCCGTCATTCCCGCTCCTGATTCCCGCTCGGTTCCCCCCCTCCAGGTGCACCAGGCCGAGCTCTCCTCCAGCCAGGACGTGCTGCCCAAGAGGAGGAAGCTCAGCGAGCCCAAGGAGCGCTTTTAGCTGCCCGACCCCTCGGAATTCTGCTCCCCTCCCCTCCCACCGCTCGTTCCTGTTGGATTCCCAGATCCGTTTCTCTCCCCCGGCAGTTCCCAGCGTGTTTTTAGGGAAGGAAAGGCCAGGAAGCCCAGCTGGAGAATTCAGGGCCCGGCAGGTGGGACCGGAAAAACCCCCAGAAGGGATTTTGGGGTCGGCTCCAGGCGTGCCCAGGTCCTGATGGTGGTGGAGCAAAGCTCATTCCCACGGAGCCTTTGGAACTTTTCCTGCCCCCAGACCTGCCCAGTCCTGGAGGTGATTCCCGGAGCTTTCTGGCTCTTCCCGTGTTTGCTTTTTCCTGCCGGGACACTTGGAGGGTTTGATGAGTTGTTTGTGTTTTCTTCCAGACCGAAGGCACCACACTCGGTGGAAAACCAGCCTTCTCCATGAGTTTAATTCCAAATTCCCGGCCAGAAACCCAGGAATTTCTGCTGCCTTTAACTCCAGATTCCCTGCTGGAAAATGCAGGAATTTCTACTGCCTTTAATTCCAAATTCCATACCAGAATGCAGGAATTTCTGCTGCCTTTAACTCCAGATTCCCCTGCCAGAAAATGCAGGAATTTCTGCTGCCTTTATCTCCAGATTCCATACCAGAAAAATGCAGGAATTTCTGCTGCCTTTAACTCCAGATTCCCTGTCAGAATCCAGGAATTTCTGCTGCCTTTAATTCCAAATTCCCATACCAGAATGCAGGAATTTCTGCTGCCTTTAACTCCAGATTCCTTGCCAGAATGCAGGGATTTCTGCTGCCTTGTATCCATGTGCAATTCCAAAGTGCAGCGTCTCTCCAGCGCTTGAGTTTTGGGAGAACCCGGAGGTGCTTAAGCGGTTAATTAATTACTGGAAGGACTTACACGGTTAATTGCAGGAGTTGGAGGCGGTGCCAGTTCCCTTTCCAAGGAAAAGGCGCTGATTTCCCGGGAATGGGAGGGAATGGGAGTGAAGCCTTTCTCCCGGCGCAGGCGGGGAGAGCTGGAGGTTTCCTGCGCTTGGAATTTAAATCGGGAATGTCCGTTTGTCGTTCCGTCATTAAACAGCGCTCAGCGGTGGCTGCGGTGCCGGTAGCGCCGGGAGGGGGACGGGAATGGGGACACGGGACGGGAGTGGGACACGGGACGGGAATGGGACACGGGACGGGAGTGGGACACGGGACGGGAGTGGGACACGGGACGGGAGTGGGACACGGGACGGGAATGGGGACACGGGACGGGAGTGGGACACGGGACGGGAATGGGACACGGGACGGGAGTGGGACACGGGACGGGAATGGGACACGGGGCTGGAGCAGGACCGCACGGGAATGGGCGGGGATGGGACGGGAATGGGACACGGGACAGGGGATGGGGCAGGGATGGAACAGGACAGGACACGGGTTACGGGACACGGGAATGGGCAGGGATGGGACAAGATGGGACACGGGACAGGGAATGGGCAGGGATGGGATAGGACGGGGACGCGGGACAGGGATGGGACAGGATGGGGACACGGGGACAGGGATGGGACAGGATGGGACACGGGACAGGGAAGGGCAGGGATGGGATAGGACCGGACACGGGACAGGGAAGGGCAGGGATGGGATAGGACCGGACACGGGACAGGGATGGGCAGGGATGGGGATAGGACCGGACACGGGACAGGGATGGGACAGGGATGGGATAGGACCGGACACGGGACAGGGATGGGCAGGGATGGGACACGGGAGAGGGAACGGCAGGGATGGGATAGAACGGGACAGGGGACAGGGATGGGACAGGATGGGATAGGACGGGACGCGGGACAGAGATGGGCAGGGATGGGACAGGACCGGACACGGGAGCGGTCCCGGAACAGGGATGTGACCGCACAGCTCCCGGGACAGGGATGGGACAGGACACGGGACAGGGATGGGATGTGACAAGGATGTGACAGGACTCGGGATAGAACCGGATCCGGGATAGAGATGGGATGGGACAGGGATGGGACAGAACCGGACACGGGACAGGGATGGGACAGAACCGGACACGGGACAGGGATGGGCTAGGATGGGACACGGGACAGGGATGGGCAGGGATGGGCCAGGACCGGGCAGGACATGGGGACACGGGGTGGGCAGGGATTGGACAGGACGGGACACGGGACAGGGATGGGACAGAACCGGATCCAGGACAGGGATGGGACAGGACAGGACACGGGATACTGGACTGGGATGGGACAGAACCGGACCCGGGAGTGCTCCCGGGACAGGGATGGGACAGAACCGGACTCGGGACAGGGATGGGACGGAACCGGACCCGGGAGCGCTCCCGGGACAGGGATGTGACAGGGATGTGACAGGACCCGGGACAGGGATGGGATGTGACAGGGATGGGACGGAACTGGAGCCGGGACAGGGATGTGACAGGACACGGGATAGGGATGGGATGGGACAGGGATGGGACGGAACCGGACCCGGGAGCGCTCCCGGGACAGGGATGGGACAGGACACAGGACACGGATGGGACGGAACCGGACCCGGGAGCGCTCCCGGGACAGGGATGGGATGGGGACAGGGGTGTGACAGGACACAGGACAGGGATGGGACGGGACAGGGATGGGATGGGACAGGACACAGGACAGGGATGGGATGGGACAGGGATGTGACAGGGATGGGACGGACCCGGACCCGGGAGCGCTCCCGGGACAGGGATGGGATGGGACAGGACACAGGACAGGGATGGGACGGAGCCGGACCCGGGAGCGCTCCCGGGACAGGGATGGGATGGGACAGGACACAGGACAGGGATGGGATGTGACAGGACACAGGACAGGGATGGGATGGGACAGTGATGTGACAGGACACAGGACAGGGATGGGATGGGACAGGGATGTGACAGGACACAGGACAGGGATGGGGACGGAGCCGGACCCGGGAGCGCTCCCGGGACAGGGATGGGATGGGGACAGGACACAGGACAGGGATGGGATGGGACAGGGATGTGACAGGACACAGGACAGGGATGGGATGGGACAGGGATGGGATGTGACAGGACACAGGACAGGGATGGGATGGGACAGGACACAGGACAGGGATGGGACGGAGCCGGACCCGGGAGCGCTCCCGGGACGCGCCGCGCGGACAGGCGGGCGGGGGGCGGAGCCTCTTCTTTTTGACTGACAGCCCACCCTCCCGCCCCCCCCGGCCGCGCTCATTGGCCGCTCTCTCACCCTCGCGGGCTCCCATTGGTCAGTTCCGCCGCCTGGGCGGGGCCAGCGGTGCCCAGGAAGCGGCGGCCGCCGCGGCCCGGCCCCGCCGAGGCTTTTCCTGCCCGAGGGGACCCGGGAGCGGAGCGGGGGACACCGGGAGCGGTGAGGGGGATGAGGGGAACGGGGGGGACACCGGGAGCGGTGAGGGGGATGAGGGGAATGGGGGGGGACACCGGGAACGGTGAGGAGGATGAGGGGGAACGGGGGGACACCGGGAACGGTGAGGGGGATGAGGGGACACCGGGAGCGGTGAGGGGGGATGAGGGGACACCGGGAACGGTGAGGGGGAACGGGGGACACCGGGAACGGTGAGGGGGATGAGGGGACACCGGGAGCGGTGAGGGGGATGAGGGGAATGGGGGGGACACCGGGAACGGTGAGGGGGATGAGGGGAGCGGGGAGACACCGGGCACGGTGAGGGGGGATGAGGGGACACCGGGAACGGTGAGGGGGATGAGGGGAGCGGGGGGGACCCTCCGGGACGGGTGAGGGGAACGGGGGCACCGGCGGACTCGGGAGGGGGCCAGGAGGGGTGGGATGGAGCCGGGACAGAGCCGGGGTTGGGGGGGTGGGATGGAGCCGGGACAGAGCCGGGGTCGGGGGTGGGATGGAGCCGGGACAGAGCCGGGGTCGGGGGGGTGGGATGGAGCCGGGACAGAGCCGGGGTTGGGGGGGTGGGATGGAGCCGGGACAGAGCTGGGGTCGGGGGTGGGATGGAGCCGGGGCAGAGCCGGGGTCGGGGGTGGGATGGAGCCGAGGGCGAGGGGTGGGATGTAGCTGATGCCCCCCCGCCCTGTCCCGGTGCGGGACTCGCCTCTCCCGGGAACGGGCGAGCCCCGGGGCGAAGGGGGCGAAGGGACCGTGTCCGCTCCAGTCCCCCGGCCGGGTCCCGTCCAGCGGCCGCTCCCTGTCAGCTCCTCCTGGGGAAGGGGGGCTGGAAATCCCCGGGTGGAAGGGACCGTGTCCCCGTGTCCCTTGGCTCTGCCCCCTGGGCGCTGGGTTTGGGGGCTGGGTTTGTGTCGGGGTCTGGGGTTGGCTCTGGGTCAGGGTCTAGGTTTGGGTTTTGGGTCTGGATCAGAGTCTAGGTTTGGGTTTGGGTCTGTATCTAAGTCTGTGATGGTCTGTGTTTGGGTTTGGGTCTCTGCTTGGAGTCTCTGTTTGGGGTCTGGGTTTGGGTCTGGACTTGGCTGTGTTGGGGCTCTGGCTCTGTGTTGGGTCTGGATCTGGGACTGGCTTGGCTCTGGATTTGGCTCTGGGTCTGTGTTTGGCTCTGGCTCTGGGCTCTGGTGTCGGGGTCTGTGTTGGGTTTGGGTCTGGCTTGGAGTCTCTGTTGGGGTCTGGGTCGGGTTTGGGCTCTGGCTCTGGTCTGTGTTTGGGCTCTGGCTCTGGGCTCTGGGTCTGTGTTTGGGCTCTGGCTCTGGGCTCTGGTCTGTGTTTGGGCTCTGCTCTGGCTCTGGTCGGAGTTGGGCTCAGGGTCTGTGTTTGGCTCTGGCTCTGGGCTCTGGCTGGTCTTTGGCTCTGGCTCTGGCTCTGGGTCTGTGTTTGGGCTCTGGCTCTGGGTTTGGGCTCTGGCTCTGGGCTCTGGCTCTGGGCTCTGGGTCGGGGTTTGGCTCTGGCTCTGGGCTCTGGGTCTGTGTTTGGGCTCTGGGTCTGGGCTCTGGCTCTGGGCTCTGGGTCGGGGTTTGGGCTCTGGGTCGGAGTTTGGGCTCTGGGTCTGTGTTTGGGCTCTGGCTCTGGGTTTGGCTCTGGCTCTGGCTCTGGCTCTGGGCTCTGGGTCGGGGTTTGGGCTCTGGCTCTGGCTCTGGTCTGTGTTTGGGCTCTGGGTCTGTGTTTGGGCTCTGGCTCTGGCTCTGGCTCTGGGCTCTGGGTCGGGGTTTGGGCTCTGGGTCAGGGTTTGGGCTCTGGCTCTGTGTCCCAGCCCTCTGCCCGCCCCTGACCCTGCCCGTGTGCAGCAGCCGGGCCATGACGACGCTGACGCACCGGGCACGCCGGGGGGAGCCGGGCAGGGGCTCGGACAGGAGGCCGGCCGGGAGGAGGACGGAGCCGCGGACAGAGAGCCTGAGGAGGAGCCCGACGACTCCAAGGACATCCGGCTCACCCTCATGGAGGAGGTGCTGCTGCTGGGGCTCAAGGACAAGGAGGTGACTTTGGGGGGGTCCTTTGGGGGGTGGGTGATGCCCTGGGGATGTCCATGAGCAGCAGGAGGGGTGGGATAAGCTCCTCTCCAGTAAAGCCACCCTGCTGGGAATTAGGGAATCATGGAATGGGTTGGGAGGGACCTTAAAGATCATTTCTTCCATACCCTGACACCTTCCACCAGACCAGGTTGCTCCAAGGGGGGACACCGAGCCCCCTGACCCACTGGGATCCTCTGGGATCCTCTGGGATCCTCTGGGATCTGCCAGGACCAGCCACAGTTGGTGGGACAAACCAACAAGGAGTAAAACACCTTCTTGTCACAGCCCTGAGATGGGGTTGGAATTTTATTTATTTAATTTATGGGCCTTGCTGTGCTTTAGTTCGTGGGTTTTGCAGCAATTTCTTGGAATCCTGGAATGGTTTGGGCTGGAAGGGACCTTAAAGCTCATCCAGTGGACACCTTCCACTAGACCAGGTTGCTCCAAGGGGGACACAGGAGCCCCCTGACCCACTGGATCCTCTGGGATCCACTGGGATCTGCCAGGACCAGCCACATTGGTGGACAAACCAACAAGGAGTAAAATGCACAAGCAACACCCTGAGCTGGGTTGGCACTTCATTTATTTTATTTATGGCCTTGCTGTGCTTTAGTTCGTGGGTTTTACACCAATTCTTGGAATCCTGAATGGTTTGGGCTGGAAGGGACCTTAAAGCTCATCAAGCCCTGGGCAGGGACACCTTCTGCTCTCCCAGGCTGCTCCACCCTGGCCTTGGGCACTTCCAGGGATGGGACATCCCTGGAATAACCTGTGCCAGGGGCCTCCCCAGCCTCCCAGGGAAGGATTCCCTCCTCCCATCCAATCTAAACCTGATTTCCTTTGGTTTCCTTGCCCAAAGCCCCTTTGTCTGAGGGCTCTCTGGGGACTCCAGGAGGGGTGGGAGTGTCTGTGCTGGGCTCTCCTCACCCCCTGGGCAGCAGAGCTGGTTATTCCAGTGGAATAACCTGGGAATCCCTCCTGTTGGAAGGGGATCCCGGTGCCATGGGATTGGTTTGTGCCTGTCAGCTGCAGGAACGTGTTTGGCAGGGGAGGAGATCCCCGGGTTGGGTTCCCTGAGCCTTGTCCTCGTCCCGTTGTGGATCAGTTTTGGGGGAACCCTTGGGGGTGAGGCTCTGGCACAGGTTGTTCCACGGCTGCCTCATCCCTGGAAGTGCCCAAGGCCAGGCTGGAGCAACCTGGGATGGTGGGACTTGTCCCTGCCCGTGGTCCTGCTGATCTTTAAGGTCCCTCCCAACCCAACCCGTTCCAGGATTCCAGGATTCCATGGGGCTGCTCTTCCTGAGCAGGAGAAGCCAAGCAGGAGCTTTTTGGGGTGGCAGTGGCAGAGCCTCCAGCACAGACCTTCCCAGCTCCAGGAGCACTCCTTGGCCAGGCTGGGCTGGATTATCTCGGAGGCCTTTTCCAACCTCAGTAATTCCATGATTCTGTGCTCTCCTGGGTCTCTGTGGTTCCCGTGTCCCACCCCCAGGAGCTGTGCTCATCCCAGCTGGTGTCAAACCCCCTCCTGGAGTTCAGTCCAGCTCCTCTGGGCTGGGATTGAGCCCCTGGGAGGTGCCTGAGCTTCCCTTCCCAGCTCTCCTGGGCTGCTCCGAGCTGTCCCGGGGAGCTGGAGGGGCCCAGGATGGAGGGAACTGCGGGTTGTGAGGGGGAGAGAGGGTTGTGAGGGTGACAGAGGGTTGTGAGGGGGAGAGAGACCTGTGAGGGGGACAGAGACCTGTGAGGGGGACAGAGGGCTGTGAGGGGGACAGAGGGTTGTGAGGGGGAGAGAGACCTGTGAGGGAGACAGAGGGTTGTGAGGGGGACAGAGGGTTGTGAGGGTGACAGAGGCCTGTGAGGGGACAGAGGCCTGTGAGGGGGACAGAGGCCGTGCCTGCCCTGCCTCACAACCCCAGCTGAGCTCTGGGACCCGCAGAGCCGGGGAGGAAGCGGCAGGAGAGCAGGAACAGGGAGCAAATCAAATATTTGAGAGTGTGGGGCCGTGTCCTGCCCCGTTCCTGGGCCGTGTTTGGTGTTCTTGGCTCGCTGGATTCCTCCTGGGAACGGCCCTTCAGCCACCAGGAAGTTGGGAGAGCACAAGAGATTAAAAGAAAACCACCTTGGCACTCTTTTATTTTTTTTTTCCCCCTCTCCATCCTGTCCTTCCACATTCCTCCTGGAGAGCAGAGGCAGCACAGCCCTGGCTGCAGCTTTTCACGCCTCAGGTTGTTTCTCTCTCCTGCTTTGGTGACCTGAGGCTCAGGAAAAACAAGGCAATTTTTGCCCAAATTCCTTATTTTCCAATGATTTCCTTGTTTAAAGTCCACGTGGGAGAGCCCCTGGCTGGAGCCCAGCCTGGCTTTTGGGACCAGGGGCTGGAAGTCACCCAGCAGTTTAATTTTATACCGGTTTTAATGTTTTTTTCCTGGGGTTAAAACGCCCTCCAGGGCAGTGAAGTGAGACTCCAGGTCAGGCTGACACCTCTTTTTTCCTGGAGAACTCGCCTGGAAAAGGGAAAGCAGGAGGGCAGGGATGAAAGGTGGCTTTGTCCTCCCTCACAAGGAAGTGGAGAAGGCAAATAAAGGCTTGGAGTGTCTTTTATGGCTCCCAGGGCTGGGCCAGGCCCAGTGTCCAGATGCTCTGAGCAAACAGACGCCCTTGGGGGCTGGAAAAGCTTCCCTGGGGCAGGGCTGGGAATTCCCAGCCTGTTTCCCTTGGGAATTTCCTCTGGCTGGAAGCTCCTGGTGGGTTTTGGAGCTGCCCTTGCTCTTCCCCACCCGGGGGAAGAGCAGCAAGAAGGGAATTTCCCCCTGGCTGGGGCAGTTTGGGGGGTGTTGGTGTCCCCAGAGTGGGACTTTGCATCCCACTGGGATCACCAACCCCATCCCAGCCCCATCCCAACCCCATCCCAGCCCCATCCCAACTCCATCCCAGCCCCATCCCAACTCCATCCCAGCCCCATCCCATCCCATCCCAGCCCCATCCCAGCCCCATCCCAACCCCATCCCAGCCCCATCCCAGCTCCATCCCAGCCCATCCCAGCCCATCCCAGCTCCATCCCAGCTCCATCCCAATCCCAGCCCCATCCCAGCCCCATCCCAGCTCCATCCCAGCTCCATCCCATCCCCATCCCATCCCCATCCCAGCCCCATCCCATCCCCATCCCAGCCCCATCCCATCCCCATCCCAGCCCCATCCCAGCCCCATCCCAGCCCCATCCCAGCTCCATCCCCATCCCATCCCATCCCAGCTCCATCCCCATCCCAGCTCCATCCCAGCTCCATCCCAGCTCCATCCCAGCCCCATCCCAGCTCCATCCCCATCCCAGCTCCATCCCATCCCAGCCCCATCCCAGCTCCATCCCAGCCCCATCCCATCCCATCCCAGCCCATCCCATCCCATCCCAGCCCCATCCCAGCTCCATCCCATCCCATCCCCAGCTCCATCCCATCCCCATCCCATCCCCATCCCAGCCCCATCCCAGCCCCATCCCAGCCCCATCCCAGCCCCATCCCAGCCCCATCCCCATCCCAGCTCCATCCCAGCCCCATCCCAGCTCCATCCCATCCCATCCCAGCCCTGCAGAGCCTCTCCCCAGGCTCGGGCTGCGCCCAGAAATCCCAGGAAAACTGCTCCCTCTCAGTGAAACAGTTTGAATTTGTTCTGATCAGGGGATAAAAAACAAGTGGAAGAAGGGAAGGGAAGGTTTGGGAAGGGAAGATAAGATTGGGGAAGGGCAGGTTTGGGAAGGGAAGGTTTGGAAAGGTTTGGGAAGGTTTGGGAAGGGAAGGTTTGGGAAGGTTTGGGAAGGGAAGGTTTGGGAAGGTTTGGGAAGGTTTGGGAAGGGAAGGTTTGGGAAGGTTTGGGAAGGTTTGGGAAGGTTTGGGAAGGGAAGGGAAGGTTTGGGAAGGGAAAGGGAAGGGAAGGGAAGGGAAGGGAAGGTTTGGGAAAGGAAGGGAAGGTTTGGGAAGGTTTGGGAAGGGAAGGGAAGGGAAGGGAAGGTTTGGGAAGGGAAGGTTGGGAAGGGAAGGGAAGGGAAGGGAAGGGAAGGGAAGGGAAGGGAAGGGAAGGGAAGGGAAGGGAAGGGAAGGGAAGGGAAGGGAAGGGAAGGGAAGGGAAGGGAAGGGAAGGGAAGGGAAGGTTTGGGAAGGGAAGGGAAGGGAAGGTTTGGGAAGGGAAGGTTTGGGAAGGGAAGGTTTGGGAAGGGAAGGGAAGGTTTGGGAAGGGAAGGGAAGGTTTGGGAAGGGAAGGTTTGGGAAGGGAAGGTTTGGGAAGGGAAGGGAAGGTTTGGGAAGGGAAGGGAAGGTTTGGGAATGGAAGGGAAGGTTTGGGAAGGGAAGGTTTGGGAAGGGAAGGGAAGGTTTGGAAGGTTTGGGAAGGTTTGGGAAGGTTTGGGAAGGGAAGGGAAGGGAAGGGAAGGGAAGGGAAGGGAAGGGAAGGGAAGGGAAGGGAAGGGAAGGGAAGGGAAGGGAAGGGAAGGGAAGGGAAGGGAAGGGAAGGAAGGGAAGGGAAGGGAAGGTTTGGGAAGGGAAGGGAAGGTTTGGGAAGGGAAGGGAAGGGAAGGGAAGGTTTGGGAAGGTTTGGGAAGGTTTGGGAAGGTTTGGGAAGGGAAGGGAAGGGAAGGGAAGGGAAGGGAAGGGAAGGGAAGGGAAGGGAAGGGAAGGGAAGGGAAGGGAAGGGAAGGGAAGGAAGGGAAGGGAAGGGAAGGGTAGGGAAGGGAAGGGAAGGGAAGGGAAGGGAAGGAAGGTTTGGGAAGGGAAGGGAAGGGAAGGATTGGAAGGGAAGAGAAGGGAAGGTTAGGGAAAGTTTGGGAAGAGAAGGTTTGGGAAGGGAAGATAAGATTGGGGAAGGGAAGGAAAGATTGAGTATGGGAAGGAAGGGTTGGGGAAGTGAAGGAAAGGTTGGGGAAAGGAAGGTTTGGGAAGGGAGAGGCCACCTGGGCTCCAATTGCTCCAAACTGGGCTCAGCTCTGGGAAAGCAGCAGCTGAGTGTTGTTAAAGCCCAGGGAACAGGGATTTCCCTCCCTGGGCTCTCCTGTCCAGGGGGTTATTCCTTCCTGCTGCCAGCTCTGATCCCTCTGGCTCCACTTTTAGCCCCATGGAAGTGGGAATGGGCTGTTCCCTCCCTTCCTGCTGCCGCCTTTTCCGTGTCTGACCCCCTTTATCCCACTCTCCCTCTTCCCTGGACCCAACCAAACCAATTCCTGCTTCCTGGGGGTATTTCCCAGCCCTCTGCTCCTTCTTTTTGCCAAACCTTTCTCCTCTGGAGCTCCCACCCCTCGGGATGAGCCCCTGGGCCACGGCAGGGCCGGAGATCCGAGCTTGGGGCAGGTTTGGAGGAGCAGATCCGGGCAGGAGCAGCCCCAGGGCAGCGACCCCGGCCCCAAAATGCTCCCAAAATGTGTGTTCCCACCCTTCACCCCTGCCTGGGAATCCCAGGAGTCTGGGAATGGGTGTGGTGAGGGTGGGAAGGACTGGGATTGCTCATCCTGGAGAAAGGAAAGCTCTGGGGTGACCTCGCTGTGCCCTTCCAGCACCTCCAGGAGCTGCAAAAAACATGGATAGAGACTATTCCCAAGGGCCAGGACAAGGGGGAATGGCTTCCAACAGGGTTAGGTGTTCCCAGCAGAGTGGATCCCTCTTTTCTCCCTCTTCCCAGGATTTTTCAGTCCTGGAATTTTTCCCTCCCCGGTTCTGGGCAGAGCAGATCCCTCTTTTCTCCCTCTTCCCAGGATTTTTTCCTCCCCGGTTCTGGGCAGAGCAGATCCCATTTTTCTCCCTCTTCCCGGGATTTTTCGCTTCCCAGGATTTTTCACTGCCTGGGATTTTCCACTCCCTGGTTCTGGGCAGAGTGGATCCCTCTTTTCTCCCTCTTCCCGGGATTTTTCACTTCCCAGGATTTTTCCCTCCCTGGTTCTGGGCAGAGCAGATCCCTCTTTTCTCCCTCTTCCCGGGATTTTTCCCTCCCTGGTTCTGAGCAGAGCAGATCCCTCTTTTCTCCCTCTTCCCAGGATTTTTCCCTCCCTGGTTCTGAGCAGAGCAGATCCCTCTTTTCTCCCTCTTCCCGGGATTTTTCCCTTCCTGGTTCTGGGCAGAGCTGCCCGCGGGGGCAGCAGGGAAGTTCCGGAATTCCTCAGCGTTCCCAGGAGTTTTTGGGGCAGGCAGTGGGATCCTGGGGCTGCCGAGTGGGGAAATCCCTCCATAATTGGCGGGGAAATCCCTCCCTGCGGAGGGAGCCGGGAGCGGGTGTGCGGAGCTCCCTCTCCCGCCGCTCCTTCCCGTTTTCCAGCCGCTCCTGCCGCCTTTCCCAGGGCTACACGTCCTTCTGGAATGACTGCATCTCCTCGGGGCTGCGCGCCGGGATCCTCATCGAGCTCGCCCTGCGCGGCCGCATCCGCCTGGAGCCGCTGGCCCTGCGCAGGAAACGGCTCCTGGACAGGAAGGTCGGGGTGGGATTGGGATTGGGAGGGAGCTGGGATGGGGATGGAGGTGGGATTGGGATGGAGGTGGGATGGGATGGAGCTGGGATTGGGATGGAACCGGGATGGGGATGGAGCTGGGATTGGGATGGAACCGGGATTGGGATGGAGCTGGGATGGGGTGGAGCTGGGATTGGGATGGAACCGGGATGGGGATGGAGCTGGGATTGGGATGGAGCTGGGATGGGGATGGAGCTGGGATGGGGATGGAGCTGGGATGGGGATGGAGCTGGGATTGGGATGGAGCTGGGATGGGGATGGAGCTGGGATGGGGATGGAGCTGGGATTGGGATGGAGCTGGGATGGGGATGGAGCTGGGATGGAGCTGGGATGGGGATGGAGCTGGGATTGGGATGGAGCCGGGATGGGATGGAGCTGGGATGGGGATGGAGCTGGGATTGGGATGGGTTTGGGATTGGGATGGAGCTGGGATGGGGATGGAGTCGGGATTGGGATGGAGTCGGGATGGAGCTGGGATTGGGATGGAGCCGGGATGGGATGGAGCCGGGATGGGATGGAGCCGGGATGGGATGGAGCTGGGATTGGGATGGAGCTGGGATTGGGATGGAGCTGGGATTGGGATGGAGCTGGGATTGGGATGGAGCTGGGATGGGGATGGAGCCGGGATTGGGAGGGAGCCGGGATTGGGATGGAGCTGGGATGGGGATGGAGCTGGGATGGAGCTGGGATGGGGCCAGGATGGAGCTGGGATTGGGATGGAGCCGGGATGGAGCTGGGATGGATTCCTGTTTTTTAAGGAACGATGCTTTTGAAGGAATGATGTGTTTTTCAAGGACTGATGTTTTCGAAGGAGTGATGTCTTCAAGGAATGATATCTCTTTAAGGAATGATGTGTTTTTGAAGGAATGATATTTTTGAAGGAGTGATATTTTTGAGGGATGATATTTTTGAGGGATGATGTTTCTGAAGGAGTGATGTCTCTGAAGGAGTGATGTCTCTGAAGGAGTGATATCTTTGAAGCAGTGATATCTCTGAAGCAGTGATGTTTCTGAAGGCACACCCAGCCCAGGTGTCCCTCTGTCCCTGCAGGTGCTGCTCCAGTCGGACACTCCCACCGGGGACGTTCTGCTGGACGAGACCCTCCGGCACATCAAGGCCACCGAGAGCCCCGAGACCGTCCCCACCTGGATCGAGCTGCTCACGGGTAGGACCAGGGAAACCAGCACCACCCACTGCCTCTGCACCCCCTGGAATGGGCAGGGCTGGCACAGCTGGGTCTGGGGGCAGGGAATCACAGAATCAATCACAGAATCAATCAGGGAATCACAGACTCGATCACAGGATCAATCAGGGAATCACCAAATCAATCAGGGAATCACCAAATCAATCAGGGAATCACAGAATCGATCAGGGAATCACAGAATCGATCACAGAATCAATCAGGGAATCACAGAACTGATCAGGGAATCACAGAATCGATCAGGGAATCACAGAATTGATCAGGGAATCACAGAACTGATCAGGGAATCACAGAATCGATCAGGGAATCACAGAATCAATCATAGAATCAATCAGGGAATCACAGACTCGATCACAGGATCAATCAGGGAATCACCAAATCAATCAGGGAATCACAGAATTGATCAGGGAATCACAGAATTGATCAGGGAATCACAGAACAGGGAATCACAAAACTGATCAGGGAATCACAGAACTGATCAGGAAATCACAGAATTGATCAGGGAATCACAGAATCAATCACAGAATCACAGAATCAATCACAGAATCAATCAGGGAATCACAGACTCGATCACAGGATCAATCAGGGAATCACCAAATCAATCAGGGAATCACAGAACTGATCAGGGAATCACCAAATCAATCAGGGAATCACAGAATCGATCAGGGAATCACAGAATCGATCAGGGAATCACAGAATCGATCAGGGAATCACAGAACCAATCAGGGAATCACAGAATAGATCAGGGAATCACAGAACTGATCAGGGAATCACAGAATCAATCAGGGAATCACAGAATCAATCAGGGAATCACAGAACTGATCAGGGAATCACAGAATCAATCAGGGAATCACAGAATCAATCAGGGAATCACAGAATTGATCAGGGAATCACAGAATCAATCAGGGAATCACAGACAATATCAGGGAATCAGAGAATCAATCAGGGAATCACAGACTCGATCACAGAATCAATCAGGGAATCACAGAACTAATCAGGGAATCACAGAATCAATCAGGGAATCACAGAATCAATCAGGGAATCACAGAATCAATCAGGGAATCACAGAATAGATCAGGGAATCAATCAGGGAATCACAGAACCAATCAGGGAATCACCAAATCAATCAGGGAATCACAGAATCAATCAGGGAATCACAGAATCAATCAGGGAATCACAGAATTGATCAGGGAATCACAGAACAGGGAATCACCAAATCAATCAGGGAATCACAGAACCAATCAGGGAATCAGACAATCAATCAGGGAATCACAGACTCGATCACAGAATCAATCAGGGAATCACAGAACTAATCAGGGAATCACAGAACCAATCAGGGAATCACAGAATCGATCAGGGAATCACAGAATCGATCAGGGAATCACAGAATAGATCAGGGAATCAATCAGGGAATCACAGAACCAATCAGGGAATCACAGAACAGGGAATCACCAAATCAATCAGGGAATCACAGAATCAATCAGGGAATCACACAATCGATCAGGGAATCACCAAATCAATCAGGGAATCACAGAATCAATCAGGGAATCACAGGGAAAACCCTCCAGGATCATCCCATTATATTTTATATATAATAAAGGATACATAAATATGTATTAATATATATTAATATTATATATTAATATATATATCTAAAATTTTTATATTAATATATAAATATTTATTATATAGATATAGATTTATATAATGTATAAAAATATAATATATAAAATATATAATATATAAAATATATAATATTATATATTATATATTATTATATATATTATACATATATTTTATATTATATATTATAATATATTATTATAATATTATATATATTATGTATATTATATATATTATATAAGATATATAGATATTTAGATGTAATATAGATATTTAGATATAATATATATTTTTATATATATTAAATATATATAGTATATATTATGTTATATAAATTTATATTTTATATATATAATATACATAATTATAATTCTCTATATATTTTTGATATAATATAAATATAATATATATTATATTAGATATAATATAATATATTATATAAAAATATATATTTTATATAAATATATATTTTTTGATATAATATAAATATTATATATATTATATATAATATTTATATTATATCAAAAATATAGAGAGAATTTATGTATATATAATATATATTTATATTATATATTTTTAATGTATTTATATATAATATATTATAATATATCTATTTATGTATAATATATATAATATTTATATTGTATCAAAAATATATAGAGAATTTATATATATAATATATATTTATATTCTATATATTTATATATTTATATATAATATATATTTTTATATGTAATATATTATATCTGTTTATATATAATATATATTTATTTTATATCAAAAATATATTTAGAATTTATGTATATATAATATATATTTATATTATATATTTTTATGTATTTATATGTAATATATATTTTTTATATAATATATTATATTATATGTATTTATGTGTAATATATATAATATTTATATTATTTCGTAAAATATATAGAGAATTTATATATATAATATATATTTATATTATATATATCTATATATTTATATATAATATATATTTATATTCTGTATTTTTAATGTATTTATATATAATATATATTTTATATATAATATATATTTTTATATATTATATATATTTTTATATATAATATATATTATATGTATTTATATATAATATATATAATATTGATAATTTATAAAAAATATATAGAATTTATTTACATATACTATATATTTATATTTTATATTTTTATATGTTTATATATAATATATCTATTTATATTTAATATATTATTTCTACATAATACATATAATTTTTTATATATTATATATTTTATATATTATATATTTTATATACATAATATATATAAAATATGTATTTATATATCTAAAATTATATATTAATATATAAATATTTATTATATATAGATATATATTTATATAATATATTTAAAAGTAAATATAAAAATATGTTAAATTTATATTTAATAAAATATATTATATATATTTCTATATAAAATATATATTTTATATAGGTAATATATATAAAATATATATTAATGTGTATCTAAAATTCTATATTAATATATAATTATTTATTATATATAGATATATATTTATATAATATATTTAACAGTAAATATAAAAATATGTAAAATTTATATATATAATATATATTAAATATATAATATAAATATATTTTTATATAATATATTATATATAATATAAATATATTTTTATATAATATATATTATATATATAATATAAATATATTTTTATATAATATATATTATATATAATATAAATATATTTTTATATAATATATATTATATATATAATATAAATATATTTTTATATAATATATATTATATATAATATAAATATATTTTTATATAATATATATTATATATAATATAAATATATTTTTATATAATATATATATAATATAAATATATTTTTATATAATATATATTATAATATAAATATATTTTTATATAATATATATTATAATATAAATATATTTTTATATAATATATATATAATATAAATATATTTTTATATAATATATATTATAATATAAATATATTTTTATATAATATATATTATAATATAAATATATTTTTATATAATATATATTATATATATAATATAAATATATTTTTATATATTATATATTATATATATAATATAAATATATTTTTATATAATATAAATGTATTATGCATATTTATATATAATATATATATTTTTTTTCTCTCTATAAAATATATCTATATAAAACCATCTCTGCCCTGCTGTGCGTGCCCAGGTGAGACGTGGAACCCGTTCAAGCTGCAGTTCCAGCTGCGGAACGTGCGGGAGCGCCTGGCCAAGGCTCTGGTGGAGAAGGGGATCCTGAGCACGGCCAAGCAGAACTTCCTGCTCTTCGACCTGACCACGCACCCGGTGCTGGACGGCGCCGAGAAGCTGCGGCTGCAGCGGCGCCTGCGGGAGAGCGTCCTGGAGCGCTGGGCCCGCGATCCCCGGCGCCTGGAGCCGCGCACCCTGGCCCTGCTGGTGCTGGCCCACTCCTCGGACGTGCTGGAGGCCGTGTTCGGGGGGCTGGCCCAGGACAGGTACGAGCTGGCCATGGCCAGGGCCCGCGGCCTGCTCGACCTCGACCCCGAGCTGGAGGCGGCCAAGGCCCGCGGCGGCTCCGAGATGATCTGGGCCGTGCTGGCGGCCTTCAACAAGGGCTGAGGGACCTGCTGGGGGGAGAGGGACTCTGGGGAGCACCCTGGGACACGGGCTGGGGCCTCGGCCCATGAGGACATCCCCAAATTGTACTGGGGAGCCCCTGAAAACCTCCTCACACTGCTCTGGGGAGCCCCTGAGAACCTCCCCAAATTGTACTGGGGAGACCCTGAGAACCTCCTCACACTGCTCTGGGGAGCCCTGAGAACCTCCCCAAATTGTACTGGGGAGCCCCTGAGAACCTCCCCAAATTGTACTGGGGAGCCCCTGAGAACCTCCCCAAATTGTACTGGGGAGACCCTGAGAACCTCCCCAAATTGTACTGGGGAGCCCTAAAAACCTCCCCAAACTGCTCCAGGGAGACTCAGACCCTACAAACCTCCCCAGACTGCAGTGGGGAGACCCTGAGAACCTCCCCAAACTGCAGTGGGGAGACTCAGACCCTAAAACCCTCCCCAAAGTGCAGCGGGGAGCCACTGAGAACCTCCCCACACTACTCTGGGGAGACTCAGACCCTACAAACCTCCTCAAAGTGCATCAGGGAGCCCCTGAACACCTCCCAAAATTGTACTGGGGAGCCCTAAAAACCTCACCAAATTGCTCCAGGGTGACTCAGACCCTACAAACCTCCCTAAAGTGCAGCAGGGAGCCCCTGAGAACCTCCCCACACTGCTCTGGGGAGACTCAGACCCTACAAACCTCCTCAAACTGCTCCGGGGAGCCCCTGAAAACCTCCCCACACTGCTCTGGGGAGACTCAGACCCTACAAACCTCCCCAAAGTGCAGCAGGGAGCCCCTGAAAACCTCCCAAAATTGTACTGGGGAGCCCCTGAAAACCTCCCCAAAGTGCTCCGGGGAGATTTGGCCCCTAAACAACCCCCAAACTGCACTGGGGAGCCCCTGAGAACCTCCCCAAACTGCACTGGGGAGACTCAGACCCTACAAACCTCCCCAAACTGCTCCAGGGAGCCCCTGAAAACCTCCCCAGACTGCACTGGGGAGATTTGGCCCCTAAAAAAAACCCCTAAAGACATGGAGGAGCCTCGGGCCCTAAAACCTACCAAATGACATCTGGGAGCCCCTAAAAACCTCCCCGGACTGCACTGGGGAGACTGAGCCCCTGAGAACATCCCAAAAAACATCTGGGAGCCCCTACAAACCTCCCCTCACTGCTCTGAGACTCAGACCCTAAAAACGTCCCCACACTGCTCTGGGGAGACTCAGACCCTAAAAACCTCCTGAGAAGACATTGAGGAGCCTCAGCCCCTGAAAACCTGCCCAAATTACATCAGGGAGACTCAGCCCCTAAACAAACCCCAAACTGCATCAGGGAGCCCCTAAAAACACCCCCCAAACTGCACTGAGGAGACTCAGACCCTGAAAACACCCCCCAAACTGCTCTAGGGAGATTCAGCCCCTAAAAAACCCCTAAAAAAGACACCGAGGAGCCTCAGGTGCCCCAACCAACATCTGGGAGCCCCTAAAAACCTCCCCAAACTGCCTCGGGGAGCCTCAGCCCCTACAAACCTCCTCAAACTGCTCTGGGGAGCCTCAGCCCCTAAAAACACCCCCCAAAACTGCATCAAGGGGCCTCAGCCCCTAAAAACACCCCCCAAAACTGCATCAAGGGGCCTCAGCCCCTAAAAACACCCCCCAAAGCTGCCTCCTGGGGGGGGCTGAGGGCTGGGGAGGGGCTCAGGGGACCCTCCTGGGGTGAGGAGGGGGTTTAGGGACCCTCTTGGGGTGAGAAAAGGGTCCAGGGGACCCTCTTGGGGTGGCCTGAGGTTTGGGAGGGGGTTTAGGGGACCCTCCTGGGGTGGAAGAGGGGTCAGGGGACCCTCTTGGCATGGGAAGGAGGTTTAGGGGACCCTCTTGGGGTGAGAAAAGGATTCAGGGGACCTTCTTGGGGTGGGGAGGGATTATGGGGACCCTCCGGTGGAAAAGGGGTTTAGGGGACCCTTCTGGGCTGGGAAAAGGGTTCAGGGGACCCTCCTGGGGTGGGAATGGGGCTTAGGGACGCTCTTGGGGTGAGAAAAGGGTTGAGAGGGGGTTCAGGGGACCCTCCTGGAGTGAGAAGGGGATTTAGGGACCCACTTGGGGTGGAAAAGGGGTTCAGGGGACCCTCCTGAGGTAGGAAGGGGGCTTAGGGGACCCTCCTGGGGTGAGAAAAGGGTTCAGGGCACCCTCTTGGGGTGGGAAGGGGGTTCAGGGGACCTTCCTGGGGTGGGAAAAGGGTTGGGAGGGGATTTAGGGGACCCTCCTGGAGTGAGAAGGGGATTTAGGGACCCGCTTGGCGTGGAAAAGGGGTTCAGGGGACCCTCCTGGGGTGGGAGGGGGCTCAGGGGACCCTCCTGGGGTGGGAGGGGGCTCAGGGGTGTCAGGCGGCTCCCCAGCCCGGGCCGTGCCCCCCCGGGGCCGAGTCCCCCCGGGGGGATTTTTGTCCAACAATTCCCCCTTTCCCCCCGTTTTTTCTCCTCCTGTAGTTCCCGTAAAACACTCGTTTCTCTGCAGCCCCGCGGGGTCTGTCGGTGTTTCGGTGGCTCAGGGGCGGCACCCCCGGGGGGGGTTTGGCGGCACTCGTGTCACGAGTTGTGATCGGTCTCAGCTGATGGGGTTGGGGGGGGTTCTCTGCCTCCAGGCGCTCCTGCCCCGCGCGGACGAGGCCGGGGGTGCTCCGGGAGCCTTTGCCCGGCGGGATCCCCCCGGATTCCCCCCGGGTTCGATGTCCTTGAGCCGCCCCCACACCCCCCGATCCCGCTTTTTCCCATCCCGGGTCTCGAACCCGCGGCCTCGAGAAGCCCCGGGCGGGGAAAACCCGCCCTCGCCCCGCCCACTCATTGGTTCTCCCCTCCTATTGGTCAGAGCTCCGCGTCAATCACGGTTGTTCTGCATAGCCCCGCCCACTCATTGATTCTCCCTTCCCATTGGTCACGGTCCCTTGTCAATCATGACTGATGTGCGTAGCCCCGCCCTCATCCCGCCCACTCATTGATTCTCCCCTCCCATTGGTCACGGCCTCCATGTCAATCACGGCTGTTCTGCATAGCCCCGCCCCTTGCTCCGCCCCTCTGTGCCTTGCTGAGGGACCCTGCGGGGACCGGGAACGAGGGGAGGGGGTTTAACCCCCCAAAACCCCTTAAAACCCCTAAAAATACCCCAAAACCACCCCTATCCCACACCCACACAGAGCCCAGGGCAGGGGGAGGAGGAGGAGGAGGAAGAGGAGGAGGAGGAGGAAGAGGAGCCTTTATGGGAAACTGCGGTGACCAGGAACCAGGGAAGGGGCTTTAACCCCCCTAAAACCCCTAAATCCCCCAAAAACATCTCTATCCCACACAGAGCCCAGGGCAGAGGGAGGAGGAAGAGGAAGAGGAGGAGGAGGAGGAGGAAGAGCCTTTCTGGGACACTTTGGTGATCAGGAACCAGGGAAGGGGATAAAACAACCCCAAAAGGCCCTAAAAAAACCCTAAACACCCCCAAAAACACCCCCATCCCACACCAAGCCCAGGGCAGGGGAGGAAAAGGAGGAGGAGGAGGAAGAGCCTTTCTGGGACACTTTGGTGACCAGGAACCAGGGAAGGGGATAAAACAACCCCAAACCCCTTAAAACCCCTAAAAAAGCCCCCAAAACACCCCAAAACCACTCCTATCCCACACCCACTCAAAGCCCGGGGGAGGAGGAGGAGGAGGAGGAAGAGGAAGAGCCTTTCTGGGACACTTTGGTGACCAGGAACCAGAGAAGGGGATAAAACAACCCCAAACCCCTTAAAACCCCTAAAAAAGCCCCAAACACCCCCAAACCACTCCTATCCCACACCCACTTAAAGCCCAGGGCAGGGGGAGGAGGAGGAAGAGCCTTTATGGGACACTCTGGTGCCAGGAACCAGGGAAGGGGGTAAAACAACCCCAAAAGGCCCTAAAAAACCCTAAACTCCCCCAAAAAAATCCTCACCCCACACCCACACAGAGCCCAGGGCAGAGGGAGGAGGAAGAGAAGGAGGAAGAGGAAGAGGAGGAATGTCCCTTTCTGGGACACTCTGGTGCCAGGAACCAGGGAAAGGGCTTTAGCCCCTCTAAATCCCCTAAACCCCCAAAGCCCCCCATCCCACACCCACACAGAGCCCGGGGGAGGAGGAGGAGGAGGAGGAGGAGGAAGAGCCTTTCTGGGACACTCTGGTGACCAGGAACCAGGGAAGGGGATAAAACAACCCCAAAAGGCCCTAAAAAAACTCTAAACACCCCCAAAAACACCCCCATCCCACACCAAGCCCAGGGCAGGGGGAGGAGGAGGAAGAGGAGGAGAAGAGGAGACTTTATGGGACACTTCGGTGACCAGGAAGTAGGGAAGGGGCTTTAACCCCCTAAAACCCCTAAACCCCCCCCAAAAAAACCCCATCCCACAGCCACACAGAGCCCAGGGCAGGGGGAGGAGGAGGAGGAGGAGGAGGAAGAGGAAGAGGAGGAGGAGGAAGAGCCTTTCTGGGACACTCTGGTGCCAGGAACCAGGGAAGGAGGTAAAACAACCCCAAAAGGCCCTAAAAAACCCTAAACCCTCCAAAAAAACATCCTCACCCCACACCCACACAGAGCCCAGGGCAGAGGGAGGAGGAAGAGAAGGAGGAGGAGGAAGAGGAGGAATGTCCCTTTCTGGGACACTCTGGTGCCAGGAACCAGGGAAGGGGGTAAAACAACCCCAACAGGTCCTAAAAAAGCCCTAAACACCCCCAAAAACACCCCCATCCCACACCAAGCCCAGGGCAGGGGGAGGAGGAGGAGGACGAAAAGGAGGAGGAGGAAGGAGTTTTTTGGGGTGGCCGCCACTTCCCCTCCCCCA
>NW_026990984.1:0-30231 GCF_036250125.1 Pseudopipra pipra
CGAGGAAGACCTGCCCAGCTCTTCCTCCCATTCTCCCGATGGATTTGGGCTCCTTGGGGCTTTTCCCCCGCCACTTCCAGGTGTGGCAGCTGAGGTTGGAGCAGGGGGGGCTGTGCCACCAGGAGAACCTGCCTTCGATGGGTGAGGGAAGAGCAGGTGAATTCCAGGCTGTGGGGTGGGAAAAGCCCTCCAGGAGCAGCGGGAAGTGCTGCTCTGCCTCTCGGAAACCCAAAGCGCTCCTGATCTGTCGAGAGCGTGGGAGATACAAGGGAGCAAACCAAGAGTGGCTCGGAGACAAGAGGAGATAAAACCTCCACAAGTGCTGTTTTGACATTTGCTTGTCCCAAACGAGAGCAGGGAATTTGGAACACGCAGGAAGGAATAACGGCAGGACTGGAATCCCGGGAAATTCCCATTCGGATCTGTCAAAACAGCTCCTTCTGGCACAGCAAGACGTGAACCTGCCTCTGCCCACACTGTCAGTCAGCCCTGGAGAGCTGGGGGACAGAACCCAAGGCAGGGGGGGACCCACAGAGGAAAAATAATCCCTCCTCCCCTGAGAAAATCACGGTCTTGAACATCTTTCTTGGGACACTCAAACACCCGAGTTGTCATTTGGCTGCAAACAATATTAACAATGAGGAAAAAAAAAACATTTTCATAGGAATAAAATCTATTCTTTAGGCTGCAAATATTCTTTTTTTTTCTTTTTTTTAATATGTGTGTGTGCGTGTGTTGAGTGAAAAGGAATTAAGTGTCTAAAAAAAGAAGTGCTTCTGAATTAAGGCTCATTTCAATTTAAGACTGCTGAAAGGCAGAACTCCAGGTGTTGTGCAGGGTTTTCTTTGTTCATTGTCACAATTCAAGAGGAATTTGCAAAATACTTTGACTAAATCCACCGTGATTTTTCTGTCAGAAACATTCCAGGTGACAATTTTTACCCAGAAAGCTCCACTTGTGGCAACTCAGAGAGAATAGTTTAACATCAGCCCAGAGGGAAATATTTCATTCTTATTTTCCTGAAGAAATGAACACTTCCAACAAAAGCTGACACTTGCAGGGGGAGAGATATTTTGCAGAAATCTCGAGTTTTACAGAAACCCAACAGAACAAGGATGTTTACACGGAAAAATCTCGGACAAATGCAACGTATCCCATGATCTCATCCCGAGTTTGCCCTCCCCAGGCTGCAGCATCTGCTTTAAAGTGTCAGACCAGCATTTCCAAAAACCCAGGCACTGGGGGGAGTGCACAAAAACCTCCAGGAATCCAGAGGCACCCGAGCAGGGCCTCAGGAGCTGCGAGCCAGAGGGTTGGCAAAACCCAACATGTGCTTCCTGGCGCTGGAATTCCCAGCAGCTGAGAGCGCCTGGCCCCCGGCCCTCCCCCTGCTCCTGGCCCCGGGGAAATCTTGTGCTGTCCCCTCCAGCTGTCCCTCCCTGGCTCCAGGAGGGGTTATTTGCTCAGATGGGATGGAAGGAGAGGTGGAAGCATCTGTGCACAGCCACGGCTTTGGCGTCAGGAAGGGCCATCTCCCAGCACCACCAACTGATTTATCACCACCAACCCCTCCCTTCCAGCAGAGCCAACCTGAATTCATCCCTCCAGAGCAATAAACTCTTTTTTCTCCTTGGATTCTTCCCAGATGACAAGGCTGGCTGTCGCCCTCCAGCCTCAGCAGGTCAGACCTGCTCCAGCGGTCCCCAAAATCCACCCTGAGCTGGGGTGGGATGTGCTGCTCTCCTGCAGAACCTCAAGCTAATCTGACCTGAGGGGCCCAGAGCTCTTAAACTTGGGGGGGGTTCAGGGCTTCCTCTCACATTGCTGGCTTGACTTGGGCTTATTTAAACTCCTGACTGAGGTTTAGATTATTTCTGCCCTTTTCCTGCTGCGAAATTTTTTCTCCTTTAGACTGAAAAGATCTCGGCTGGACTCGCCTCGTGCTTTCCCTGCACAGTCTGTTTGGGTTCATCTCGTTCCTGGAGGCTGCCCAGGTCTCTGTGGGGTGGAGGGAAGGGGGACTCCCAGCTGTGAGCTGGGATCTGCACTAAAGGAGATCCCTGCAGCACACTGGTGCTGTGGGACATGTGGGGAGATGGTTTCACTTGGCACAAATGTGCATTTTGGACTGGCAAAGCAGGAGCACTTCCAAGCTCCCTGTGTGGATCCAGGGGGCTGTAGCCAAGTGCTGTAAATCAGAGCAGCCCCTAAGCTGGCCTGGTTACAGCAGACCTGCCACCACAACAGTGCTGGCACGGGGATGAGGAGCCAGCAAACGATCCCCAAGAGCGTTGGACTCAGTTTGCATGACCTCATGCCACGTCTTGGTGGAGAGGTCCACCAGCAAAAAATGGGGACTCCACATGCTCCAAAACCAGCAAGTCTGAAAGCAAAAGCAAGTAGAAATGTTAAGCTTGGCTTGTGCTCAGAGCACACCCCCAGAGCTCGGCTCCCTGGATCACGGGGAGCTGTGGACACTCAAACTTCACAGCTTGGGCTGGGAGGACCCAAAGTGCCAGTGCACATCTCAATGGGTTACCATCATTATTATTATTATTGTTATTATTATTATTATTATTAGCAGCAGCAGCAGCTAGAAACCCCCAGTATGGCCTTGAAGCAATGCAATTAAAAAAAAAAATAAAAAAGAAAAGAAAAAATCTCGAAGCGATAATAAAAAAATAAATAAATTAAAAAAAAAAATAAATAAAAAAACCCACAAAAATATGAATGGCTCTTCCAGAATGGGTTTACATTTTCCTTGGCTAATGGCCCATCCCATGATTCAGGTTGAGCCAAATCCTAAATTCTAAGAAAAACTCCATCATCCCCCTTCTGTTTGAAGGGAAACTGCCAACATGTCTCACCCGTAATCGTCTGAATCTGAGGAGAGACATTCAAATTTATGATGGGAGGCAGAGAGCCAAGTCCCATTGCTCTTCAATGAACATCCTTCAGTGAGAAATCCCTCATTCCCTGTGCTGGAGTGGAGAGCTGGGCTCTGCCTGCACAGCCGGTTTTGTTCCAGGGCACTCAGCCCCACCGGGGCTGAATTCCTCTTGCTATCCTGTTATTAGCTCTGATTAAACGGGGAGGAAGAGGAAATTAAGCTATTCCTGTGTAATTATGTGTCTTAGCAAGCCCGTTTTAACCCATTTGTTGCCTTCAAAACCAAGTTTCCCGGGAGGGTTTTCAACCCTGGACCGTGATCTCACCCTGCTGAACTTCACAAGTGGGGCAGGGCAATGACTCACTTTCAGTGTTTAAAGCCAGCCCAATAAATCCCTGAATGGCTTTCTAACGGTGCAGTAAACATAATCAATGAACATTAACAAAGCACTGGGAAGCCAAGAAATTCTTTGGGGGGTAAAACACACACCATGAATCTTTCCTGTGCTGTTGTATCAGGCAGGAGCCTCCGACTCCTTTACTGTGTTCGACACACACAGTTGGGAAATATTGTCCAAAGCCATTCCTAGACTGACCCAGGCTTTTCAAAGAGGTTTTTTGGAGCATCTAGGCCTGATTTTTTTTTTTTTTTAAGGTGTATAAGTGCCTTAAGATTGAGGTGCTTGTAAAAAAAGGGTTTTTACAAATGCCAGGGAATTTGGAGCTGAAGGAGGTCACTGGTCCTTCTCCTCTGAAGAGGAGAGGAAACGGCCTCAAGTCCTGCCAGGTTGGATATTGGGGGAAATTTCTCCATGGAAAGGGTTGTCCAGCTCTGGCACAGCTGCCCAGGGCAGTGGTAGAATCCCCATCCCTGGAGGGAGTTAAAAGCCCAGTGGATGTGGCACTTGGGGACATGGGTCAGTGGTGGCCTTGGCAGTGCTGGTTTAATGTTTGGACTCGAAGGTCTTGGAGGGCTTTACCAACCTAAATGATTCTGTGACATTCAATGGCATTCATAGATGCCACTGCCCCACCAAGAGGTTGTGCTTAGTGCTCCTCATCTCCTGGGGTTCAACACAGAGAGGACATCACATGCTGGGCAAGAAGGGACTTCAAAGACTTTGCTCACTTTTCTCTGTATGGCAGTAAAAGGAGCCACTTCCCAAGTCACTGGATTAGTTTTACACCTTGAGGGGAAAAGGGGCCCTTCCCTCAGAGCCAGCCTCTGGGAGGGTGTCATTCACCCTGACACAGGCACAGGGAAGTCAAAAACTTCCATTTATACACCTTCAGCTCTCTCCATTATAATCTTTATGGAGAAAAAGAACCCTCAGCTCTGGGGGAAACACCAGGCTGTGGAAAACAGCTCAGGCTTTCACATGGGTCAGGTCTCAGGTCAGGCCAGCCAAATCCTGCCCCTGGACCACTGTCAAGCTCCAACCACCACCTCCAGTCAGCTCATTCCCAGCATTGTTCTGGGATCTAGAGGTCCTGATTGATTAGACCCAGCACCCTGTTGTGCTCTGAGCTGCAGACAGACACAGAGCCAAGTCCTGGCCCAAAAAAACCCTGTAATAAAAATAGACAAGACAGATGGAGGCTCAGATTTATGGGAAGACACACAGCAGGTCAGGAGCAGAGTTGAAATGAGAGGGAAGTAGCAGGTCTGAGATCCCTCAATTAACTCTTTTTCTTTGGCACCAAGGCACAAATCATACCCTTCAAAATGCCCCGGTCCAGATGCTCCAACCACCTTGATTTCAGAGCCCAGAAAGCTGCAAAGCCTCAGACAGCCAGTGCTGAGCCAAAATGTGCTCTCAGGCACACATGGTGTGACTCTTGGGGTGTCCTGTGCAGGGCTAAGGGTTGGACTCGATGATCCTTGTGGATCCCTTCCAACTCAGCATATTCTGTGACTCTGTGAAACGCCTGAAAACAGCCTCAGCCCCAAACTGCTTCTCCCAAGATCCACAAATCATTCATGACCCTGATCTTCAGTCTCCCCTGACAGTTTTATCTGAAGCTGGGCACCCTCTCCAACCCCCACAGCTTTCCCTGGGCTCTGACTCACCACACCAACCCTTTCCCAAACCTTTGGAAAATCAAGCTGTGCTGCCATTGCATCATCAGCTGTAACGTCAGACAGTGTGACTGACAGCCCTCATTAATTAGCAGACCAGCAATCACGCTGAGTGTGCTTCGTGTTCCTCACCACAGGGCTGTGTTTGGGTTCCTGTAATACTTATAAATAGTATTAATAGCAATTGCATCAATAATAAGAGCACAGTTGTGAACTGTTTATATAGCACCCATCTGCTCAGAGCTCCACAGTGACTGATAACGCCACAACCATCTGGGTGCCTTTGGCTCCTGCTTATCAGCGTGGCAAATCAGGCAGCCAGTCTCCATCCCAGCAGCTCTCGCTGGTTCTGACTTGCCAGCAGCCATAAATCACCTCCTTAAACTGCAGACTGCTCCTGGAGAGGAAGATGGGAACCCACAGGCAAAAGTTGGGAGCACCAAGATGGAAAGAGAGACATTCTTACTGCAGAGTGCAAAGAGGCTCTGAGAGGAATCTGCAAAACCACAGTGAAATAAGGAGGGACCATCCCTGCAAAGGCACAGTCACTCAGAGCAGTTCTGGTTTTAGTTTAAATCACTTTTAAAAGTAACCCTTGCAAGGGTTTGGCTTTGAAAGGAATCCTCTTTCTCCTGGGCCGGGGGCTGTTTGTGTCGATGAGGCCCTTGCAGGGCAAACACTGGGTGCATTCAGGGCCTGGAAAACATCCCATAATGCCAACATGCCACCTGGGCAGGAATCCCCATCACTTCCATCCCTGGAAGTGTCCAAGGACAGGTTGGACAGGGCTTGGAGCAACCTGGGCTAGTGGAAGGTGTCCCTGCCCGTGGCAGGGGTGGAATGGGATGGGCTCTGAAGTCCCTTCCAAACCATGCTGTGATTCAGTGATTTGGGATCCAGGAGGGGCTGGTTGGGTCTGCTGCTGTGCAGCAATGCCCTGGCAGATGCAAAGGCCTGTCCAGGGGCACTGCAAAGAGAAGAACAGGATCTTGCCCATGTCTGCCTCTGCAGGGAGGGGGCAGAGGAGGGCCCAGGCTCTGCTGGGGGGGCCCAGCAATGGCACAGCAGGAACGGGCAGGAACTGATGCCCAGGAAGCTCCACCTGGACAGGAGGAAGAACTTCTTTGCTGGGCAGTGACCCAGCCCTGAACAGAGACCAGAGAGGGGGTGGAGTCTCCTCCCTGGGGATATTCCAGACCCCTCTGGACACAATCCTGTGCCAGGTGCTCTGGGATGGCCCTGCTGGAGCAGGAGGTGGGACCAGGTGGGACACTGTGGTCCCTTCCAGCCCTACCCATCCTGTGAACCAGCCCCAAGTGTGTCTGTCCGTGGGTCTGTCACATGAGTGTGACAAGTGCCTGGTGGAAATGGCTAAAACCACCCAAAACCAGGCTCTTGTTCAGGGTCTCCCTTTTCCTTCACCCCTGTGACCAAAGGAAGAGCTCGAAGGTGAAAGGAAAGACAGTCAGTCCATGTTCTCCCATCAAAAGAAACCCACAGCAAGAATCTGTTGGGACAAGCCACTGAAGCTGCAGCAGGAACATCCTGGCCAGGGAGATTTGGCCTCAACCCCCATGTCATGAGCAGGATTTCAATCCAGGTCTTACTCAGGAGGTCTCCCAACAGAGAAAGTCTGAAAAATAAAGCTCTTAGGAACAGTATGTCAAAAGATTAATGTTCACTCCTGCTTCTCATCAAGCCCTGAACGCCTCAGGAGGAGAGTTCAGCACTTCTGTTCCTGCCATGGCTGTGCAGAGCTGCGTGAAATGACTTCCAGAAACAAACCCATGGGCAGATTTGTGCTCCTCAGGCAGGAGGTCCTGCAAGGACAGACAATGTGGCAGCAAAACCAGCCCCCAGGAGACTCATGTGTTCCACAAAGCCTTGGAAACCTCCAATTCCCTCCCAACACTTTGATCCTCAAACGACCCAGCGACTCCAGGCAGTGATTTCCCTGGCTGGAAGGCAGGGATGGTGCTGTTCCCCTGCCATGAGGAGACTCTCTGCTCTACCCAGGTAAGGCATTCAAACAGCACTGGCAATTTTGGAAGCTTCTCTTTTACTTGCCGTAGCCAAGGCAACCTAAAAAAGGCTGGAGTGCTGGAACACTTCCAGCCCCTGGAATTGCTGGAGACACACTTCATGGCAAGCTGGGCACCCACTTGGGATAATCCTGACCTCCAGAGAGCTACACCCCAGCAAATCCCCTGCAGAGCCTTTGTGCCAGGTGGAAGGAGAAGGTCTCTGTGCCAGGAGCTCCGTGGGATTTGCCCCTGAAGAAATCCAAGGCAGAACAGTCCAATTCCAACACAGACAATGAGCTGTGAAAACAGTAGAAATCCACACCAGAAAGCTTCTATTTACAAACCTCCCCTGAATTCCTTTTATACGCTCTTCTTTTTGAGGGATTTTTACAAGTTTTTGGGGCTTCCCCAAGACTTTCTGGTTCCAGCCAAAAATAGACCTTTTTGTTTTCTCGTTAGAAATGTCATTTCAAGGTAAAAGGGTTCTTTCCATGACAAATCCGTCTCAAATATTCTCATTGAACAGGGAAAAAAATATTCAGGAAATCTGGCATTTTGCTCTACTTTTCTCAATTTTGACCACACCATCTTTTTCCCAATGGGAATATGTTTCTTGTGAAAATATGGCTCATTGTCTGAGCCACGTTCAGGAAAAGCAACAAGACAGACAAGACAGAGCTTGTCACCCCTCTCCAGACAGGAAAAGGTTCTCCAGCTAAAATTGTGGGAAATAATGACACGTGTAAAAAAAAGGAGAAAAAAGTTTCAAATAAACTCTCCTCTTTTTTCTTTTTTTTTCTTTTTTTTTTGCTCCTCCCAGCTCAACTGAAGCTCTTCAAAGTTTCTCCTCTCATTGAGTCATTTAGTCCTCAGATAAGTGATTCTTGAGCCTTTGATTAAAATTACTGGGGAGCGTCTCTGCATGATTAAAGAGAGATAACACAACAAAAGGACGAGGACTTTACACCATTATTATGGCAAAGAAGTGCAATTCCCGACCTGAGAGCTGCATCAACTTGTCTAATGCAATAAATGCTTCCCCTTGTTGGAAAAGTGTCAAATTAAAACTTCAAGATGTCAACCCTGAGCTTTCAAAGGGAGCTTTCTGGGGAACTGTGGGCCTGCCAGACTGATGTGGCAAAGGGCTGGGAGGTGGCACAGAGGGAGTGATTCCCTGCTGGAAAACACCAGAGCAGAGTCTGCCACCTCCAAAAGGTGGGAGAGGGTGCAGAGAGACTCACAAATGCATGGTGAGAGAAGAAAGGGTATGGGGAGGGATAAATTGGAACGTGGCACAGGTTGCCCAGAGAAGCTGCAGCTGCCCCATCCTGGGAAGTGTTCAAGGATGGGTTGAACAAGACTTGGAACAACTTAGTCTGTGGAAGGTGTCCCTGCCCATGGAGGGGTGGAATAAGATGGGTTTTAAGGTCCTTTTCAGCCCAACCATTCTGTGATTCCATGAGCTGGGCTCCAGGAGAGGCTGGATCTCAAAGACCTGCAAAGGTCTGCCCAGTTCACAACTTGCTGAGTGTTCCTCGGACACACAGCAGGGAAAACACATTTGTCTAGAGAAAAAAACCATCATTTCCAATCCTACCCAAACCAGAATAGTTACTCTGGAGGGTAAAAAGTCATTTTTTTGTCCAAAGCAAACATCCATCTAAGGATTTAGTCAGGACACCTACACGATGTAGACAAGTCTCTGCTTTCCTTGCAACGTGCCCTTGGACACACAGCAGGGAAAACACCTTTGTCTAGGGAAAAAAAAAATCATTCCCAACCTTACCCAAACCAGAAGAGATGTTCTGAAGGGAAAAAAAGTCATTTTTTTGTCCAAAGAAAATGTCCACCCAAGGATTTAATCAGACCTACACGGTGTCACTGCCTGATGTAGACAAGCCACGGGTCTCTACTTTCCCCTTGGAAGAAAGGATCATTCACTCCCTCCCCAGGCACAATGTGGAGCTCCATTCTTTAATTCAAGGAGTTCCTACAGTGCTGGGAGCTTGTAAGAGTGCAGACAGATAGTTCACAGACGCATCCTATTTGTGGCTTAAAATATACAAGTTTATCATGCAAATGATATGTCAACAGAATGGCTGTGCTTGGCAATACTTCCCCGGGTAAATTAAGCAGTTAAACATACCATGTGTAATATTAAAGAGGTTATGTGTTACATATAATAAGCAGTTGGAGCCAAGTTGTCAGGGAGCCAAGTTCCCTCAGAAATCTGAAATTCAAGGAGCCGAGGAGCTTCTTCCCACTTGGTTGGGAAAAACGGGGGTTTCTGCCAAAATACCTCGAGGCAACGTGGTCCCAGCTGAGGCCCCACTGGGGATTTATCCATGAGATGAATGGTCCAGTCTCAGCTCCCCGGTTGGCATTTCCAGAGCCGGGAATTTTTCACAGCTTGAGCTCCGTGCATCTGGGAACTATTTGCAAGGGCAAAAAAAAATAATGCGAGGAGCCAATCTTCTCGAGGCTTTTTCACTTCCTGGAGGGGGGAAAATACCAGGCGGGGGGAGAGAGAGAGAGAAAAAAACAAAACAAAACAAAACAAAACAAAACAAAAAGTCTTGGATTGTTTCAGCTCCACAAATTGCTCCCCGAGGCAAGTAAACGTTGTAAAAAACATACACAAATATTCAGATTCAAGTTTAACCAAATACCAGGACATTTGGATTTATTCACGTGTCAGCAGCCCCTGAGCTTTTCCGAGTTATTTCAGGCTCCTTCCCATCAGCGAACGTTTTCTGTTTCACAGAAACTCAAACCTGGGGGGCTCCCGGGGCCCGAAAGAGCCAAATAAAAACGTCCCCTGCCTGCCCCGTGCAGCAGCTCATTACGCTCTGCTCTCCACACCAATGGCTCCGGTGATTTATGGGGAATCAAAGCTGAAATCCCATTTGTTTACAGGCCTGCTGCTTGGCTCCGGGGGGTTGTTTTAAAGGGATGCGATGGAGTGAGGCACAGAAAGTGTTCCTCGGTCCCACCTCGCCTGGGCTGTCCCACCCACACCTCCCCTGACCACCCAATGGCTCCATGGGCACCTTATTTGGAGGGGAAAACGCTTCTCTCCCTCTCTCAGGCCCCACGTTTGGAGACTGCTGTGAGCATTTAGGCTGATAGTTTTCGCACCTCCTAAAAAACCATCCCTCTCCCTGCACACCCATGTGCACATTCCCCGTGGTTTGATTCCCCTCAGCACCCCACAGGCCTGAAGAGATGATAAAATTCCAGTAAAGCAGGTGTTCCTCAGGCCTTTTCTGCAGTCCATGACCCTGTTTAAACCCCTGTGAGAAACAGGACCGTGCATCACATACCCCTGAAAAAGGATGTTTTCGAGTTAATCGCTTCCAAAACACCCTGTGAGGAGAAATCCAGGAACACAACCAGATCATTTCCTTTGCTGTTAAAAACACCACCCTGCTCCTGGGCTGGGCTGGGCTGGCAAAGCCCTCCAGGCACTGATGCTCCTGCAGCTTCTCCCTGCCAGGTTGGGAAGCTCTGGGAAAGGACCCTTTCTCCTCCCTGCAGGTGTGATGGTGCCTTTGCCCCCTCTTTGCTGAATTAAGCAGATCCCACTCCTTGATTTTCCCTTGGAAAGGCGTCATTTCCTATTCATTATTGTTCTTCTGCTCTTCTTTGAATCTCCTCCAACACCTCCCCACCCTTTTGGATGCTGTGCCAAGCACAGGGGGGGAATAAAACCTTCCTGTGCAAAACTGGTGCATCACAAGTTGCTCATCCACGACCTCCCAGGGCTTTTCCTGAGTCATCAGTCACCCAATCCTGCATTCCCTGAGCATCCTTTCCCACCTTTAGCCACGTGGGAGTGATGTGTTTGAAGTAAGCTCCTCACCCAAGCTGTGTCCACGGGCAGGAAAGAGAAAAAGGCATTTTCCAGAGGCAATTCATCCCACTCTTAAGTGTTATCTGAGGTACAATGAACAACTCCTGCCCTGGAAGTGCCTCCACCCTTCCTAGGACCAGCAGAGGACCTGACATTTAGAAGGTCTCAGTTAAAGGGGATGAATGGTCTGACATTTGGCCATATCAAAATGTGATTTTACTCGACCTGGGGCTGCCAAGCCCACCCCAGGCTGGGGATCATTCACTGGGGCTCTGCAAGGGCCCTTTTCTTCCCCAGCCTTTGTGTCACTTCCAACATTTCTCAGTGAAGACTGAACAGATTCTTCTCTTTTTGTTCCCTGGCTCGTTCCTGGGGACATTAAATGGGACAGGGTCAGGACCAGCCTTTAAGGGTCTCCATGAGAAAAGACAGCTCTTTGATCAGAACCTCCTTTGAAGACTCCATTTGGACACCAATTCCAACCCCCACTTATTTGATGTGCCCCTGATGATTTTGGAGGGCTCCACTCTGGCCATTGGGATTGTCCTGGGACAGGGAGCCAAATGCTTTGGAGAAGTTTGACCAAGTTGAGGAGCAGTGTGGGGGTGACAGCTGCCTTCCCTGAGACTGATGGCCTTGGAGGGCACAAAGGATTAGCACGACCAGGGGTCTGACTCCTGAGCCACGCTGGCTCTAAAATTCCATCCATTAGGCTCCTTGGAAAATCCCAGCTATAAATCTTCCAGGCCCAATCCTTTTCCCTACAGAGCCCCCCTGGAAGCAGCACAATTGCTCAGGAAGCTCATTAGGATGCTGGTGGGGGCAGGGAGGGAAGGGCCTGGCTCCAGCCATGCTCAGGTCTCTCCTTCCCATGTTGACCCGGCAGCAGATTCCCAAAAGGATTCGTATTTTCCACGCTGCCCTTTGCTTTCCAGCACCCCCAGACTCGGAGCCACAGCCTTACTGCAGCTCAAACACTTCCTAATGGCCTCAACCCCGAGATTTACACGGAGCCAACTCCCTTCCAAACCCTCCCATAAAAACGCCTCCTGCCAAGCAGATTTGTTTCCTTATCGTCGGGCCTGGAAGTGCCTGAAGAGACAAACAACTTCAAACTCCTTCCAATTTATTGTGCCACTAAGTCTGCACTTCATTTAAGCCCCATGTACCTGGTGCATGTCTGATGGGGGCCGGGCAGGGGAGGGGGGATGGAGAGCCCTGGTGCCACGGAGGGGTGATTATGGTGCAATAAATATTGGATGGAGGATCTATGATAACATCTATTACGGCTTTATGAAATATTGATGGTGGCTGAATACATATTGCCTCCTGAACAGCTCGTTCTGGAGATGTTTAATGAAAGACATCTGTCGTTTTATCCTTGAATCTACATGCAGGAGAAGTATTGCCTCTCCCTCCTGGCTGGAAGCTCGGGGAGGGCTCCCAGAGCTGGGAGAAACGGGGCTGAAATCCTCAGGCTCAGCCATCCAGTGGGGTGGAGAGGCAGAGACTGGTTTATGCTTCCAGAGTCTTTCATTTTGGGGATGAATTAACTCTGTGCTCCTCCAAAATCAATCCCTGCACAGACGAGTGGCTTTAATGGGGTCAAGAAAAAGAGTGAGCAGGAGAAAGGGTGGGAAAGGATGGGGGCTCCCAGAGAAATCAGCTCATCCCTCAGACCTTCATCTCAGCATTTAACCCTGAGTGCAGCCCTGGGGCACAGCACAGGCTCCTGAGGGATCCAAACATCCACAGAACACATTCACCCCAAATCATGGAATGGTTTGGGTGGGAAAGGATCTTAAAGACCACCCAGTCCCACTCCCTGCCATGGGCAGGGACACCTTCCACTAGCCCAACCTGCCCTTGGACACTTCCAGGGATCCAGGGGCAGCCACAGCTTCTCTGGGCAACCTGTGCCAGGGCCTCCCCACCCTCCCAGGGAACAATTCCTTCCCAATATCCCATCTATCCCTGCCCTCTGGCACTGGGAAGCCATTCCCTGTGTCCTGTCCCTCCATCCCTTGCCCCGAGTTCCTGCTCCACACACTCACCTGGAATAAATCCTTTCACCTTTGGTTTAACTAGAAAGGATGAACTTGGCCAAACTGAGCTTCCTCAACTGTCTCCCCAAGGAAAAGGACCTTAAGGAAACCTGATTTCCCAATATTTATTCCTCAGACTCACAGGATCCTTCCACTGGACCACGGGTGTGCAGGGCAACATCAAAAGAGAAACCAGGAATTATTGTGATATCCCAGACAATCTGAGAAGGTCTTAGAGAGGCAAGAGAGTAGAGATTTAATGAAGGTGATAGATGATAATCTGATTCTTTTGGGGGCTTTTTTCTAGTCTCATTTCTCATTCTAAAAATGTGTGTCGTTAGTGAAAACTCAGCTTAGCATTGTAAACTTAGCTCCTTGAGAGATTGGCTCCATTTGAGCACTCTTATTGTATGAAAATGAGAGGAAGTTCTTGCCTCTTCCAGTAAATTACACCATTTTCTACTTGAGGCTTCAAACCAATTCAGTGAAAGCCCTTGTACAGACATTTCTTACAGTGGTAACTTAAGGGGGGTATTAAATGGCATTTTTAGCTAAATCGGTGCAAGTTTAAATAGCGGTGCAAGAAAAATAGCTAGATGCTCCTCCAGACCTTATATCCACTCCCTAATTTCCTTCCCCTGCCCAGTTTGGGGTGCTCCAGGCTCTCAACTCACCCATCTCCAAGCCAGATCAGCTGCATGTGGTCAACTGCAGGTTGAGCACTGATGGGGGTCAGGGCTGGGGTTTTCCAAGAGACCAGAGGTTCAACCCGGAGAAGGTTCAACCCGGAGAAGGTTCAACCCGGAGAAGGTTCAACCTCTCCCCCGCCCCTGCTGAAGGTTTCGCTCTTTGAACATTCACCCCACGGAGCCGGCGGCCAAAAAACCGGCCAATTGTCCTTTCCCATCCCGTCCTCCTTCACCCACCAGAGCGTATTTCTCCTGCCTCCCTTCGCCAGCCCTTTTTTTTTCCAGTGGCATTCCCCTCCCCGCTGCCAAATGGATGCTCGGGAGCGCGGAGGCACTAAAACATCGCCCTAATGTCCCTCGCTGCTGCAGCCTCCTCCCATTATTGGGGGAGCAGCATCAGGTTATGGGCTGTTAATGGCCTCTCCACTTGTTTATGGCTTCTCTGGCACCATTCCTGGGTTGGGCACCGCTGTTTTCCATCCCCTCGCCGCTCCCCTCCAGCGGGACTCACGTGTCGCGTGTGGGATGCGACAGTCGGGGAGCTGGCGGGGGGCACGACCAGCAGCAGCGCATCAAAACCACATTAAACACGTTACAACAAACCTCGTCTTGTCTCTGGGTGGGGGCTCGTGGAGGGAGGGGGTGGGTGGGGGGAAGGAATTTTTATTTTTGTTGCGTGAAGTGAATGAATAATTCATAGGCGAGCCATTGACATGATAAATTCCTCCATTTCTCCCTCTTTTGTGAATCGACAGCAAACAACTTCCCCATTCCTCCCCTCCTGCATTTTCATTATTCGGAATTATTCGCTAAACAATTGCTTGGAATAATTCTGGGGAGCAGATTCTCTGCCGGGCTGACGTCAGTGGAATTAGTGCCAGCGGGAGGGTCGGTTCAGAGGAGATGGTCCATCCACAAGCCTTTCATCACCAGGATTTGGGCCCTGGATTTTGAGCCGTGACGATTAGAGGCAGCCCAGACAGGCTGGACAGTCCCATTTCCCCTTTGCAGAGTTCTGCAAATCAGGTTTTCCACCGTGACCCCCTCGTGTTTACAAATTACCAGGGGTTGAAATCGCTGCCATGGGATGAGACGTCACGTTGGCACCTCCAGCAGCACTTTTGCCACCGCGTTTCATCTCCGGCCCCTGCAGGACAAAGTGGGATTTCTGCATTTCCATTTCAACCGCTGCAAATGAGCCCTGCCCTTCCCAGGAATGCTCCTCTCTCTGAACCCACTGCCAGGCTCACCAGTGCAGCTCTGCCTTTGATATTCATGGGATGTGAAAAGAAAACAACCCAAGGTTTGCTTTTTAATTTCATGGGAAATTTCGCAAGTGGTTTTTTTTTTTTTGCTCCGTTCTGCACTTCATTTATTCATTTACAGACTGACCCAAACCCCACATGAACAACTGAATGTCTTCAGAATACCACAGCTCTGACTCAGAAAGTCCTTGATATTTATCTGCCTGCGGTTTCCAATAAGTTAAACCCAGCTGACCTAAAATACCAAATTCTGAGGGAGCTCTCCGGCTGATGACTCCTGGTATCTGACAGCAATTGTCTGGGGTGTATTTTCTGTATTTATTTATTATAAATGAGACACCTGACACCATGAGATCATGAGCAATTTCCAGCTCTCTCCAAATCACCGGGAGGGTTCCAGTCTCGAGCCTCCCAACATCATCAATTCTGCTGCAAAACTTTCCGGGGCTGATTGTCAGTAATTTGCAACATGTAAGCTGGAGAGAGGGAATTGCTTGCACTTCTCCTCTTCATCTCCTCGTGGAAATCAGCCCGTGCTGAGCGAGCCAACCAGACTGTTGTGACCATAAAAAAACCCCTACAAATCTGGGGGTCTGACTCTCTCCTTTTAAGTTTTATGTCAGTAGCAAAATGTAAAAGTCATCTCCCTGTTTTCGGTTCCCTTGGAAATCAGCCCATGCTGAGCAGGCCAACCAGACTGTTGTGACCATAAAAACCCTACAAATCTGGGGGTCTGACTCTCTCCTTTGAAGTGTTTTAGGCAAAATACAAACGTCATATCCCTGCTTTCAGTCCTATATTGGTGAGGATATTGATTTCTTAGGTCATTTCTCTGCTTTCCCTGCATCACCTCCCTGCATTTTGGATTTAGGTCAATTCCTGCCACCACCTTGTTTAAAAGAATTTTCCAACGAGCAACAACGTTTCATAAACCTTGATTTCTGCAAAAATCAAAAAACTCCTGTCAAAACTTCTACCCCCCATCCAGAGAGGGGAGGATTTCACACTGAGGAAACACAACTGCAGAGCAGCAAGCTCTGCTTCCGTGGTGCCTCAGATCATTGTGAGTGAGCAGCAAAGAGCTTCCTGTGCAGCTGAAATCCTCAGACATTTCCTCTTTTCCTCTTCAAACCCCTCCTTTGGAGCGTGGCTTCCACCCACTCCAGCCTTGCAGCGGGGCTGGGTGAACCTTACTGCCAATTAGGAGCCTCCTTCAAGGCAGGAGCTCCTCGGAGGCTCCCACACTTCCACCCCAGCAGGATTCATCCCCCAAGGAACGCTGAGCCCCGGCTGTGATGCTGTGGGGGTGGGCAGAGCCCGCAGCCGACACAAAAACCTGCTCATCCCGTAGTTTAGCGAAGGATCAGGGCACATCCATGGGGTTTGAGCTTCAATCTCGCTCTCTTTAGCAGAGCCCTGTGCTCCAGAATGACTCATTTCTGTGCCGAGGCAGCTTTTCCTGCCCATCACCCTCCCATCCTGGTGTCCTGGAAAACCCCAGCTCAAGTTTAAGTTCCCATTGACCAGCAGCAGTCTGTGGAAGGTGTCCCTTCTCATCCCAGGGGGGGTTGAACTAAATGACCTTTAAAGGTCTCTTCCAACCCAAACCATCCCACCCACCAGCTCCCACTGTGTGGCAGGGAATGGTGGGGACAGAAAGGATTTATTGGTGGGACCCAGGCTGGGAATTGGGGCAGCCAAAAACCCATAAGGGCCCTTTCAGGGACATCAGAGGGTTCTCCTGCTGTCCAAGGGAACCATAAGTTGATGCATTGCTGGATTTCAGCTTTAGTTTAATCCTCTCCTTTTGCTGGTGTTAATTAAAAGTGACTGGTGCTGCAGGAGAGCAGAGAGTGCAGCAGAACAGAGCCAGTGACCCACCAAGTTTGTGAAACTAATAAATAAAGATCCTAATTATTAATGACCCAAGACCCAGTCCCTATCCTCCTTTTACTGGGTGCAGTTCTTACTACTCCAAAAGGCCAGTCTGAGGCATCATTTATATTTTATTTGCCCACAAATACCAGTGCTGGGCACTCCTGGGGCACAGGGCTCAGTCTGGGCATCCCCCCAGGCCCTGGGCTGGGGCAGCAATCCTGGCACAGGCAGTGCCCAGGTAACACAATTCCTCATCACAGCAGCTTTTGAGTGAAGCTCTATAGGACACCGTGGCCTTCAAAGGGGCTAAAACAGCAAAGGAGATCAGACAAAACCTGGACAAAAACCTTCCCACACCATCCTCTGGAACAGAGACCATGAGTCAAACTTTGCTCTTCCCCCACCTCCTCACAACCCCCTCTCAGCTCTAATTCAAAGGCAGTGCTGGAAGCAGGGAGATGAATCCTGTGGTGAAACGGGGCTGAGATGAATCATCCCTCGAGGGCATGGTGCTCCTGGGACCAGGAGGGTCCTTCTGGGACAAGGAGGGTCCTTCTGGGACAAGGAGAGCCTCAGCAGTGAGGGGCAGCCAGCACTGCTCCAGCTGCAGCAGCTCCTGGCTCTCCAGCCCTCATTCCCACATCCTGCTCCAGTTGGCACTGGCTGATGTTGTGGTGCTCTGGAGCACCCTCATCTCTCCAGGAGAGCTTTCACTGCAGCTCTTGAGCACCAGGAAATGGGAGATACTCCACTTGATGCTGCTCTGCAAATCCATCAGAGAGGGAGGAGGGGAAGGGGAACAGCTCGACCCTGCCTGTCACTCCATGGAGGCTTTGCCCTGGGTTAGGGATTGATTAATTCCCAACAAAGCTTGGGAAAAACTGGTGCACAACAGGGAAACCACCAAGAAGTTTATCCCCTGCCTATAAATGACCTGCTGTGGGGGCAACAACCACCCAGCAGGCAGCAGGAGGGGGCCCAGAGAGCTTGGCTCACCCTGCCCACGGGTGCCTGAGCTTTGGGCTGTGCCCAAAAAGGGTTGTAAATCCTCCTGTGAGGGTTTTAAATCCACAGGCTTTTGTTGCCAGAAGCTCTCCTCAGCCTGGGCAAAGTGGCAGTGCCACCATGCTGTGGTGGCATGGGACAGCACCTCTGAAGGCTTCTACACAAGGGAGCTGAGCTGTGGGACATCCATTCCTGGCTGGAATTCACGTGGAATACACACGTGCTGGCACTTACCCCCTGCCACCACATACCTGTCCTGCAGTTTGGGGCCACCAAAGCCAAGAGACAGGGCCACACTGGCACCTTTGTGGGGCTGCCCAACAGCTCTGGCAACACAAGTCACACCTGGGGGGTGAATCCTGATTTACACCAGTACAACAGGGAAAATTAAGCTTGCAGTGCTTTAAATCCAGAGGAATTTCCTCCCCCGTTTCCCTTGGCTGAGGGAAGGAGCCGCTGCCAACGCCCAGAGCTGGCAGTGCCATCCCTGCTGTGCTCAGGAGGAGGGGAGGCAGCAGCTCTGGGGAGTTTTGGCACCTGGAGATGGACCCAAGCTTGCTGTGCTCTCAGTGCCAACACCACAGTGCCAAGACAGGCTCCCAGCCCCGTGGTGGGGGGTTCCAGGTGAGCACCCCCAGCTCCTGCACCTCCCGCACTGCTGGGGTGGGAGAAGGGCACCGAGGGGCAGGGGGGTGGGTGTGTCTGCCCTCCTGGCACCCACGGGGGGCTGCAGGTGACCCCTCCCTCCTCTGCCCTCCCTCCCCGGCAGCACAAAGCCCCCAACCTGCCCTGCTGGAGTTGTGTGAGTCACAGCCCTGATGTCACCTCCCCGCGTCACCGCCGCGGCTCCGGGAGGGCTTTAACGAGCCTTTGTTTTCCTCAGCCCGGAGAAACCTCAAAGCAGCCGGGGCTGCAGCCCCCCGAGGAGCCAGCAGGTCACTCTGCCACTGCCTCTGTCCCCACAGCAGGACACAGAGGGCTGCAGAAGGGGGACAGCAGGGACAACCCCCAAGTGACACCAGAACACCTCTGTCCTCACTAGAACCTGCCACGGGCCACCCCCCTCGCAGGACATGGCAGGTGACACCCTGCTGTGCCCTGATCCCACAGGGATGAGGCAGAGGTGCCAAAGTGGCAGTGCCACCACGGCTGGGGTGGGGACAGCACCTCTGAAGGCTCTGCACAAGGAGCTGAGCTGTGGGACATCCATTCCTGGTTGGAATTCACGTGGAATACACATGTGCTGACCTGTCCTGCAGTTTGGGGCCACCAAAGCCAAGAGGCAGAGCCACACTGGCACCTTTGTGGGGCTGCCCAGAACACAGGTCCCACCTGGGGGGTGAATCCTGATTTATACCAATACACACAAAGAAAAATCAAGCTTGTGGTGCTTTAAACCAGAGGAATATATGGAATATATCCTTGCAAAGCAGAAGGGAATGAAATTCATGATAAAAATCAGGGGGGATGAAGAGCATTTTCCTCTCTTTTCTGAAGGTCACTAAAAAGGGAAGCATCACGTGAGGTCCCTGGGAAACCAGCAGTGTAAATAGTCAAGGACAGAGGGCAACTTCCATTAAAGAAAGTGTCTTGCTAAAATACATAAGCACCATATAAATTATTGGATAATGAAATTCCAGTTAATTTGCTGCCTGCTCAGCCCCAACCCTCCTGCCATGCTCCTGAGCCCAGCCAGTTGTATCGAGACAGAATTACATGGGAATGAGGGGCAGCTGGATTGGGAAAACAGCAGCTGCTCCAGGATGGGGTGGGGGGTGGATGCTGCAGCTCCACGTCCATTCTGCTGGGCCCCACACCACCAGTGTCCCATGGCCTGGCAGGCAAGGCCTTGAGAGCCAAAATGAGGATTTTCCACTAATCATAGAATCCTGGAATGGTTTGGCTTGGAAGGGACCTTAAAGATGATGCAATTCCACCCCCTCCATGGGCAGGGACACCTTCCACCAGCCCAGGTTGCTCCAACCTGGCCTTGGACACTTCCAGGGATCCAGGGGCAGCCACAGCTTCTCTGGGCAACCTGTGCCAGGGCCTCCCCACCCTCACAGGGAAGAATTTCTCCCCAGTATCCCATCTAACCCTGCCCTCTGGCAGTGGGAAGCCATTCCCTGTGTCCTGTCCCTCCATCCCTTGTCCCCAGTCCCTCTCCAGCTCTCCTGGAGCCCCTTTAGACCCTGCAAGGGGCTCTCAGCTCTCCCTGGAGCCTTCTCTTCTCCAGGGGAACCCCCCCAGCTCTCCCAGCCTGGCTCCAGAGCAGAGGGGCTCCAGCCCTCATTTTTTGCTCCATGTCCATCTACTTCTTGCCCCTGCCCTGTGCAGCAAAGTGACCCACGTGGTGTGTGGGATGGATCAGGTCCTGGACCTACAACCTGGAGTTGGTTTCCAGCACAAATCCCATTCTAACTCTTCCCATTCCCCTTCCCCCCCTCTGCTGCTGTGAACTATTGGCACTTCAGAGCACCAAATATTCAGCCCATTCCATGTAATTTAAAACCCATTATATAAGCTGCTCTCCCCCCCCCCCAACCTCCCAGTGTCTCCAATTGGTGTGTCAGAATGTAATTAGCTTTTGATGGGATGTTAAGATTCCTTGAGCTCCCGCGGAGAGGCAGTGTGGGGAGAGGCGAGGCAGCGGTTTGTGATTGTCACTCCCCATGGGAAGCACTCGAAGACCCTGGAAGGCTCATTTGCAGAAATCTAAAATAAAATCAAATAAATAAATAAATAAAGGAAAAATCCAAAAGCAACAGAGCCAGTAGGCTTTGGTTTAATTGACTGAAATCACTGAGATTTTGTTTTTATTTTTATTTATTTTTTTTTTTTAGCCTCTGTGCTTTTTCCTGCTTGGAGAAGAATGGAAATTAACTGTCTTGTGCCTGATCAGGGCACTATTCCAAACCCAGATCCTTGGGAAGCTTGGAAAGTCCTTCCTGAGCTGCTCATTCCTGCCTCTCTGGCAGAGGAGATGCTTGGGAGCTTTGCTGCTTCACCCAACCCAGTGAGCTCCTCCACCCACAGCTCAGCATCCAAACCCTGAGCCCAGGAAGGGCAGAGGGAGGTGACAGTTCCCTGGAATCCCATCTGGAAGGACACATCTGATCCTGGCAAAGTGCAATCCACAGCCTGTCTCCAAAAGGTGGCACTTGGGACCCGGAGCTGGAATTTGGGGAAGGTTGGTGAGTCAAGACAGAACAACCGTCTCCACTGTCAGCCCTGCTGGGGCTGAGCCTCTTCAGTGCTCAGAAAATCACAGTTCTCCACCCTGGGGAGGCAGGACAGCAGAGTTCCTGCATCTGGGAATGCAATTCAAGGGGGATTGCAGCAATTCCAGCAGGGATCAGCAGTTCCCAGCAAGGTTGGAGCAACCTGGGCTAGTGGAAGGTGTCCCTGCCCATGGCAGGGGTGGGACTGGGTGATCTTTAACACCCCTTCCAACCCAAACCAGTCTATGATTCTTTATTTCAGCATTTATTTTGTCATCCCTGAGCCCTCCTGCAGCTCTGGCTGGGGGATCCCATGGGAAGAGAGAGGCCAAAGGATGCAAGTCCTTCCTCAGGTGAACCCCGGGGGGGTGTCCGGGTTCACAGCCCCTCTCCTGGGGGCTGCAGCCTGGATATCATTCCTGGAGTTTTTCCAAAGCCACTGCACCTTGGTGTCACTTTTCCCAACCTCACAGAGCCCTAATGATCCATGTAGGAAACAGCACATTTCCAGAGCTTTCTCCCCACTCTCCCCCCAGCTGATGCCCACAGGTGTTTCAAACAAGGCTGGCAATTCCCTCAGGACAAGTTTTCTGTGCTCTGGCCAAGCCTGAGCTTTCCCAAGAGCAGCAGCCCCGGGCAGCAGCAGCCCTTGGAGCATCTGCACACCTTCAGGTGGTGCTGAAACCACCAACCAACGTGTTCTTCCCCACATCAGCCCTGGCCCAGAGCCCACTGGAGCCATGAGATAATTGTCATTAGCTCAGCAGGCTCTGGATGGGGTTGGTTTGGTCGTTCCCCACCCGTGCAGAGGCTTTGGGATGGATCCTACAGGATCCTACAGGACATTCCAGCTCAGGGCAGCCACACAAACACTTCCCAAAACACAAACCTGCCACAAACCCCCTGGTCTGATGTCAACCCCCCCCTGGCTCTGAATTAGTTGGTGATGTGAAACACAGACCCATCCAATACGATAACAAGCCATTGCCATCAAATGCCAATTCAACTGGATAATGGGCCCTATTGATCGCTGCGAGGGCCAGACCAATTTCACTTGTCCTTTTAATGATTATTATGACATTATCTATATTATTTCTGCTCAGCAAAATTAATTCCTCCTTCCCCAGCCCTGTCCCTCGGGATGTGAGTGAGTTCAAGTCTCCACTCCTGCTCAGGTGGAAACTAAGGAGACCTCTGCAAGGACTGGACTTAATTCACTTCTAAACTGTTGTCAGGCTATTTGATTACTTTTTTTTCCCTTCTAATCCTGCCACTGGCATTAATGGAAAGAAAACAATAGCTGCATTTGGTCATTTAAGTAGTCAGCCTCCCCTTCCACAGCTCTGCTGACATTTCTGTCTCCAGCTTGGACAGTAATGCATTCCATTTTAATTTTACCAAATGCTTGCTTTATGATCAGAGACATTTTTCATTTGTATGTGTTTGCATCTCTCTTAAAATTCAATATTTCATTTGGGGCTGCCAGCTTATTGCCTGCTCCTCAAAATAAAGCATTTGTGGCACGAGGATATTTCAAATTATTTTCTCTGGTTTCCTCCACTGAAGAGCAGCAATTGCCTTTCCAAATGCTCTGGGAGGAGCAGAGAGGAGTCAGTCCCAGTCCCTGCACAGGGTATCTGGGGGATAATGGGATTTGTTGGGACTGCCCTGTACAGAATTACCCCCAAAAAAGGCAAAAAAGAAGAGTTTTAACAAGCTTTTCTTTCCCTGGGCAAACACACCTGTGGCTGTGTTTATTCCTGTGAGCAGAATAGAAAATTATAAAGAATTATAAAATAACACAGCTGATGAGATTCCTTTGTTCCTCCCTTCCCTGCCAGGTCACCCAGGGCCAGGAGCTGGATGAGAGGAGCCTCGTGGGTCCCTTCCAACTCAGGATGTTCTGTGACTCTGTGATTCCATGACCCCAAAGAAGTTTGGGCAGGAGCAGGTGGGGCTCCCATGGCACAAGGGGATGCGGACAGGGAGACTTCAGTCCCCAGTTTTGGGGTTCAGGTGTGTGGCAGACCCCAAAAAGACATCAGGCAATACCCAAAATGCCCTGTCCTGGAGCTGTTGACTATCAGAAGAGGGAGTTTTTTTCAGAATCTTCACACTTCAAACAAGCTCTCACTGGTGTTAGAACCTCCCTGGAGGAAAGGGGCAGGTGACACCAAAGTGTCCCTGCTCCTCCCTCTGCTGTTCCCTTCCCAAATGTCCATTCCCCTTCCCCACAGCAAACCCCAGTCCCTTCAAAGGCTGCCCCTGGGACCCAGATGTGTCAGAGGATAATTCCCTGAGTCCCTCCCTGATCTCTGACACGAAGGAAGAATTGACAGGGGAAGTGGGTCGGTTACATACAGAGCAATTTTCTCATTTTCTGAGCAAATTTGGTTAAAGCTGCTGAACAGGAAAGCCTGAAACCTCACTAACAGAGCAGCCAGGCAGGCAGAGGGATGAGGAGAGCTCTGAATTCAGAATTTTCTGCCCTGAGCTGGAGGGACCATTCGAGAGGCTGAAGGAGATGTTTGTCCTTCCTTGGCCATTACCTTAAGGCTACTGAGAAAGACTTCAGAGCAAACAGTTTTTTACAATATAATAACATTTCCACCGGGGTCCAGCACAAGACTCCTCCAGAATCCCTCCTCTGCCTGCCTTGAGTCAACAAAACAAGGAAAGGTTTCGTGTGGGGGCTGCTGGAGGTTTTGTTTGCAGGAGCCTGTTCCTGCCTGGGCATACAGCCCTTGAATAATTCCAAAGCATTTCCATGTGGGAGCAGCCCTGTGCTTGCACAGGGGGATGGAAGGAGCCCTTAACCAGATGGATTGCTGGGAGATGGAAGCACTGGAGTTGTTCTGAGAGCAGGAAGCAGCACAAGAGCTTTTCTCAGGGTCTCTCTGATCTCCTGTGAGGACAGCACAGAACAAAAGGGTTTGTCTCTGTTCAGGAGAGGGAGGGGGGTCCCAGCTCCTGGTACCTGCCCTGGCAAACACAGTGCTGGGAGCAGAGACCTCAGTGCAGTTCCAGTTCCTCAGGAAGGGCAGAGGAGGGGCAGGGACTGAGCTCTGCTCTGGGGGAGCAGGGACAGCCCCCAGGGAATGGCTGGAGCTGTGTCAGGGCAGGCTCAGGTTGGATCTCAGGCAAAGGTTCTTCCCCCAGAGGCTGGTTGGGCACTGCCCAGGCTCCCCAGGGCAGTGGGCACAGCCCCAAGGCTGCCAGAGCTGCAGGAGGGTTTGGCTGATCCTCTGGGGCACCGGGGGTGACTCTTGGGGCTGGGCCTGTGCAGGGCTGAGGGTTGGACTGGATGGTCCTTGGGGGTCCCTTCCAGCTCAGCACATTCTGGGATTCTGTAACTCAAGGGAAGGTGGCAGGAGGGTCCTGGCAGGGGGTCACATTCCCTCAGTGCATGAGTGAGCAGCAGCCCATGGACCTGCTGGGGGAGTCAGAGCAGCAGAACCTGCCCAGAAGTACTTTTGCCATCATTATCCACATCCCCAGATTTCTGATACGTGCAAAGCAGCAGCTTGACCTTTTCCCAGTCAGGCTGTTGGTCAAACAGCCTCTGGAGCCACCAGCCCGTGCCACAGCTCCCAGGGTGTCAGGTCCATCCATGGCCCATGAAAAGGCCTGCAGAGCTGGCAGGATCCCACTCTCAGCCAAGGAAACATCTGGCAAAGCTCTCTCGAAGCCATGCCTTCTGTGCTGGCCTTTCCTACCTCATTCCAGGTGGCTTCCCAGGATGTATCCTCACTTTACTCACGGGTTTAGGGTCCATCAGAGATATCTGCTGGGCTTTGTTACTTCCTTTCTTTTGCTCTCTCCCAAGCCTGGTGTTGTCACACATACAGATATCTCTGTTTTCGGTTTCCAGCACCACAATTTTCATTTCAATCCCTCACCATCTTCACCCCCAACAGCAGGTGTCCATGTGGCACTTGGGGACACACTTAGTGGAGGGTTTGGCAGTGCCAGGTTGAACCTGATGATCTTAGAGGTCTTTTCCAACCTAAATGATTCTATGACAAGATGCAATCAATTGTTTATCACTCACAGATCCACCAAACTCTGCTTCTTTGTGTATTTTATGAGGCAGGACCCACTCAAACCACCTCAAATCATGAGCATCCCCATTGCAGTGCAGTGTCAGTCCCACTGAGCCCACGTTGAAGGACATCTGATCAGTGGGGAGAGCCCAGCCATGACAATCCATAAAACTCAGCTGCGTTAAGAAACCCTCTAGACTCAACTTCCCATATCTAATTAATTTTAATGGTCCTAACTAGCCCCATTGTCCATCCTTTTCAGGTTTTATTACGAGCTTTTTAATGGAGTTGGAAGGCAAATTGACTCTCCCTTGGTGGGGGGAAGTGACATGTGGAATATCAGCCCCAAGTAAAGTTAGATAATCAGTAATAAGAAAGGGAAAGAAATTGGAAAATGAAAGGCTAAAATATCAAATGAAGTCTCCTGTGATGGAGAACATTTTCTGTGCCCACACTGCCAGAGAAACCTGATTTGAGCTCCTGATTTGTTCCAAGCCTGCCAAGAGGAGGCTGAGAGATGAGCTGCCTCTTAAATCAGGCCTGTGTCCTAAAAGCCTGATGACATCAACACAGGAAAACCATGGAGATAACTGAGGGTCCCCAAGGGCTCAGAGCTGTAGAATTTCCTTGCTGTCCTGAAACCACACCAACCAACACTGGCTTGTGCCCCCTGGCTTTGGTCTCCATGTTCTGCCCTCATCTCCATCATCTTCTACACAGTGAGGTCCTTCAGGCTGAGGAAAGGAGTTTGGGTGCAATGATGTGTCTCCAGAGCACCCTAAAATCCAGGGATGAGGCTGCCTGCCATGGGGACACCACCTCAGAACTGAGCTGTTCTTGAAGGACAGGCACCAGCAAACACCTCAGCATCCACCTGCTCCATGCCTTGCTCTGCCTGGACAAAGCCACATCACTCCCCTCTGGTGGGGGAGGTACTCTCATAATTCCCATCCCCTTTAAATTGCTAAAAACTGTAGTTATTCCTCACAGCTCAAGAGCTCCCAAGCTCTTCCCTAAGAATATTGATGGGTTTTTCCAAACCTAAGCCTGGGTGTCTCTGGAAGGTTTGTTGCCCTCTGCTTCCCCACATTTTTTCAGCTGGGAGCTCTCTCCCCTGCCCAAATTGTCCTTGGACCAGCCCTTTTAGGAACACAACTTCCACTCTCACCTCTCTGAAGACCACACTTACCTTTATCCAGCCAGGATGGCTTTATCCATCTCTGGGTGTTGCATCACCTTCTCTGGGCAGCTGGTTAAAAACAGACCTGTTGGTGCTTCTGGTTTGGGTGTCATTAACAGCCAGGGGGGTTAATCTGGATTTTGGGTGCTACTGGGAGCTGGGCAAGAGGTTATTTATCCACACACCACTGTGAAGAGAAGGAGGCTGACACAACACTCAGCCTTCAGCCCACGTCCTTGGGTTGGTCTCAGTGGTCACACCACGGGCAGGGACACCCAGAGGAAAACTCAGGAAGGGCTGGGATGTCCCAGTGTTCCTCCAGCCCCTGCTAAATCCCCCATCCAAAGGCCAGGCTCCTCAGGGAGCAGTGCAGGAGCCGTGTTTGCACAGCTGCAAGAGGAGAGAGAGCCTATATGTTATATCAGCAATAAATGTCAGCGGCTAAAATCAGGCTTCAATTCCTAACTGTCGATTTTCAATAACAATAAAGGCTGGATACGAGCAGGCTGGTTAACTCCCTGACAGAGCCCAGCAGCCTGGCTGCCTTTAAACACTCTGGGACCCGGGGGGGCTGAGAAATCTCACCTGCTCATTACAGAGCAGCCCCTTGTTAAAAGTGGATTTCCCACCTCTGAACGTGCCTTTACACCTCAGGATGTACAAGGAGCAAGTCAAGGTCACCTCCCAGCACAAAACCCTTCTTTTATCCTCAGGTGCTCTTGTATCTACTGCATTTCTCCCAGTATTTTTTGTCCCAGGGTTTCTGTCCAGCCCAGGTGTAAATGACTGAAGTAATAAAGCTCTCACCATTTCCCCTGGAGGATTATTCCATGGTCTAAGAGATTTTGCCATAATAATAATAATAATAATTATTATTGTTGTTGTTGTTTTGTTGTTGTTGACGTCGTTGTTATTATTATTATTACTATTATTATTATTATTTCCTTCCTGACAGCTGAAATTTGATGCAGTTCGATTTCATCCTGTTACATCAAGGTATGGAGAGAAATGAGAAAAACCACTGTAGGGAAGAGTGACAGGGAGGGCAGAAAGACCTAAAGGGATCTGGGCAGGTGAAGCTGAGAAGTGACAGATCCTGTCACAGTCCCAGTGCTGTCCCATGTTGGACAGTCCATCTCCATCTCCTCCCCAGTCTCTATTTTGCCCAGAACCTGGAATATCAACCCCGACACGCTGCGCCTGCACCAAAGGGATGCTCCCACCACGGGCAGGACAGACAGAAACCACGAAATTTTGCATGAAAAATGAATCTCTTCGGAACTTTCCAGGGGAGGAAAGCTGCGGGTGTTGCGGCTGTAGCAGAATATGCTCCTCTTCCCCTCATCAGGAGGTGTTATTGGGGAACAATTAAAAACAAGTCAGGGGTAATTAATGGTAATTAAGTGCTCTCAGCGGGGAGTGAGACGCTCGGGGGATGCTGCAGAGCTGACAGGAGCCGCCTGTGCGGCGCTTCTGCCCCGGGGAAGGTGAGGAGAGTTCCCGGGATGGGATCCCAGCTCTGTGCCAGGGCTCGGGGCTCCCCCAAACCACACGGGAACCAACCCTCGAGGCCAGGCAGGCTCCAGCTTTTTGGTTTTCCCATCTGGGACGTCTTTTCCGCTGTAAAACTGCTTGCGAAAGAGCTCGGGAAGAGCTGGGCTGAAGCAGGAGGGGAGCTGCGGTGCAAGGAGGGGCTTGGAGCTTGACTAAGAGTGTCCCCAAATGTGATGGGGTGAGACCACACCGCCTGTGACAGCTGAAGGGACGCAGACACGATCCAGGCAGGGAAGGAAGCAGCTGGTGGGACTGGAAAATCACTGCCTGCAAATGAGAGTTCAGCCTGAAGAGCAAAATCTTTCCCAAAAAGCCAGCGCTCCCTCTCCAGCAGCGTCCACCTCCCCTGGCTTATCGGGAAATCCTAATAACCACGGATTTACACGAGCGAGGAGCTCCAGAGACATCCGCTTGCGGTTGGAATTTCAGCTGCATCCAAGTGTGCGACAATAGGTGGAGCTCGAAGTACTGTCAGCTCCCAGGGAGGAGAGCGAACCAGGTGCTGAGGGGAGACCCACAGCCAGAGTCACCCCGGGCTGGGACGTGCCCCACCCTGGCTGTCCCCATCCCCTGAGCTCCTGAGGGACACAGCCTGACCGCTGGAATGGTTTGCACGGGAATGGCTTTTGCTTTGGGGAGAACTTTTGCATTAATGAAGCCTGGAGGGATTTAAAAAGCCTCGTGGATGTGGCACTTAGAGACTTGGTGGGAATGGTTGTATTCGATGCTCTTAAAGGGCTTTTCCAACCTGAATGATGCTTTGAATCTGTGAAGTCATGGTTCTCACTGCAGATTTTGTGCCACACAGCCAGCACTGTCAGACCAGGGCTCCAAATGTGGACCTTGCCCAGTTATTCCAGCCAAGCCAGACCTCCAGCTCTGTAATTCCAGTTTAAATCACGCTAGAGGTGCACAACCTGCACCAAGGCATTTTGGGGTGGGTTACTCTGCCTGGATAGATGCAAACAGGGGATGCTTCAGTCAGATAGACCCTCAGACACCCTGTCAGGACTGGATCAAGGGAATGGCCCAGGAGAAGCAGCCCAAGGCACAGCAAGGGCAGGAGTGGACCTTCCTCCTCCTCTCCTAAGTGCTGCTGCTCCTCCACGGGGGGAAGGAGGACCAGTTGCCCCCCCAGTATCACCATGGACCATCTTGGGGGGCTGGGGGCAAAGCAGAGAAGGGTTTGCTTTCCTTGGGTGGTTGTTGCTGGTTTGGCTGTGAAGCAGAAGCAGAGGAAGGCACAGCTGAACTGAGGGCTCTGCCTGAGCCTCCCACACTCCTGCAGGCAATGGTGGGAGCAGAGACCAACCCACCATTAAACTGCTTTAGTTTCTGGATGCAAATGCAACACAGAAATCCTTGGGAGAAGCCTGAGATCAAAACAAGAGCTGTGGATTACTGCACATGTTAATTCTGAAACCTAAAGGCATTGTATGGTTGGAGTGAGGTAGGAGAAGGGAGTAGGTTTAGATTAAATATTAGGAAGAAACTTCCCTGTGAGGGTGGGGAGGCCCTGGCACAGGTTGTCCAGAGAAGCTGTGGCTGCCCCTGGATCTCTGGAAGTGTCCAAGGCCAGGTTGGGGCTGGTGGAAGGTGTCCCTGTCGGTGGCAGGGGTGGAAGCAGATGATTTTTGAGGTTCTTTCCAACCCAAATCAGTCATTTATACCTGGCTGGACAGGTTGGATGGGGCTTGGAGCAACCTGGGCTAGTGGAAGGTGTCCCTGCCCATGGCAGGGGGTGGCACTGGGTGATTTTTAACATCCCTTCCAACCCAAACAATTCTGGGATTCTTTGCTCATCCTTGGAACCCCCATCCCTGCTCCCCAAGTGCTTTTGGCTTCTGCACACGAGCTGCTCCTTTGAGCCTTTCCCCTTCCATGCTACAAAATCAGCCAACACTGGACCCTGCAGCTTGTTGACTGGACTTTGGGCAGGGTCTGAAACATCCCAGCTTGAGCTCAGCCAGGCCTGGGCCGTTGCCATGCAGATAATTCTTAATTGCACAGAAAAGAAAAATGAGCTGCAAACCAACTGCTTTGATTAAAACGACTGTTTTTGGAGCTGTTAGGACACAGAACTCCCTTCTTTATGGCAAGAGCTCCTTGCAGGAGCTGCTGGTGGTAAAATTGGTTTCTCCTGTGCTTCAAAAGCAGAGCAGCAGGTGATCACTTCAGAGGGACCAGGGTTTCCTTCAGCCAGAACAAGCACACCTCCATTCCAGGTCCCCCTTTCTTGGGCTGGGGACATTTTCCAAGATCTCAACTGAGACAGCAGTTCAGGCTTTCTCTGCTCACACCAGACTCCTCTGAGGTGCCCAAAGTCACAGGGCAGGATGGAGGTTTCTGCACCCACTATTAAAGATTTGGATCCAGGGGCCAATTTTGAGTCTGGGTAAATTCCCCCACGGGAATTTCATGAAGGAATTTCATGAAATTTAAAATTACACAAACATTTAAGCACCACATCAGGGCTGTGGCATCAACAAGATGCTTCACCTATAA